>NW_026089551.1:1149047-1149858 GCF_000143185.2 Schizophyllum commune H4-8 | reverse complement strand
CCCTAACCCTAACCCTAACCCTAACCCTAACCCTAACCCTAACCCTAACCCTAACCCTAACCCTAACCCTAACCCTAACCCTAACCCTAACCCTAACCCTAACCCTAACCCTAACCCTAACCCTAACCCTAAGCCCGGAAAGGCAGGTGTAACGCAAGCGCGTGACAGGATCAGCAAGCGTCTGATGGGAATCACAAGCGTGTGACGGGAATGGCAGGAAACTACTGATGGGATCACAAAACGCTTCCCAGGAAGTGTGCGACCGGTGTGCGACCGGTGTGCGACCGGTGTGCGACCGTGTGCGACCGGGCCAAAACTCATTTTCTCGCGGCTATTGCGCTGCACACGACACTGAACGTGGTATTCCTAACTCTAACAACACTTTGGCTCAGCATACCTGCCCAAAACATCCTAGAAAAGAGTGGAGGGTGAGATGGTGAAGGAGCCCGGCATTTGCCGAAGCGTCTGATGGGAGGCGGTAGCGTGTGGCCGGAAACCGCTGACGTCTGATGGGAATTTGCAAACGCCTGATGGGATTCCGGTGAGACGCCTGGCACTTCTTTGCCCAATATCTCTACCTTCCCGGACTTTCTAACCCTAACAAACATGGGCGCTCCCAGGTTATCGATGTCTACGCGTCGAATGGCACCGGTTTCAGCCTGATCGGAGAAAATTGATGGGATTGATCCAGGCGCGCGCTTGGAATCGGGCAGAAGGTTAGGTGCCCCTTACGAGGGGGTGGGGGCGCGGGTTCCCTAACCTTGTAGGATCGGGAGCCTACAGGTGCCAGAGGGTTAGGAGTGTATCACTG
>NW_026089551.1:987103-1142370 GCF_000143185.2 Schizophyllum commune H4-8 | reverse complement strand
GCGCCTACATCCTCGGAAGACGTCGACATGGCTAACGGGGATAGCGAAGACGTACAGCAACATGGTAAGTGGAACAGATTCTAACTCACGCACAAGAAGACTTATCATAAGACGATTCACAATACAGACACTGACGGCGAGAGGAACATTACTCCGGCTGGCAATCTCGCATCTGCCCAATCGCGCTACTCCGTCAGCAACGCGGGTCGCACGGTCGAGGAAGTTACCTCTATCCGGTCGTCGAGAAATGACACAGTTGTACCTGGTACGCCAATCCTGCCCGCACCGTATAGACTTTGACTTCTAATCTTGCCGATTCGACGATTGCCTTATACTCAGGTCCACGACACCGTCCGAGTTACCGCGGCGTCGTCCGCTCTGAGAGCGCTCCTCCATCTTCAACTACTATATCTACGTCTTGTCCATGTCCCACGACTACACGCTCCAATCGCGCAGTCCCCTCCACGGTCGAGCAACCCTCACCCTCCCGGTCCTTCCCAGTGGACTGTAGGCCACCTGCGTCGCCAACCTCCGTCACTTACTGCGACGCCGCGACCAACACCAACGACATCGACGCCGGGATCCACAGAGACGAGCTGCGCGAGCTGGAGAAAGCAACCTTCCAGCACCTTGACGAGCAAGTCAAGGCCGCCGTCACGCGGGAGAACACTCTCAACATCCGGGAGGAAGCGGCCGCAGCTCGCGACGTCGACATCATCAAGCGCGGGGCTGTCGTCATGCAGCGCGAGGTGGACATTAGCGTTCGAGAGGCTGAACTCGAGAAGCGCCAGGAAGCCGTCTCCGAGCGAGAGAACGCTGCCAACAGGCGCGAAGTCGACATCGACACGCGACTGAATGACCTGAACAAGCGTCAGGAAGCCCTCGCCGAGAGAGAGAAGGCTACCGCCATGCGCGACGTCAGCGCCTGCGTTCGCGAGGACGCCCTCGACGTGCGCCAGGAAGGGATCGGCGAGAGAGAGCAAGCGATTGTCGCGCGTGAGATCGATGTCAGCTCCCGCGAAGACGCCCTCATCAAACGTGAGGAGCTTGTCGCTGCGCGAGAAGAAGCCGTCAGCGGGCGCGAGGTTGACATATGCACGCGCGAGTACGCCCTCCAGCAGCGTCAGACAACCGTAGCCGCGCGGGAGGAAGCTGCCACCATACGTGAGCGCGACATCTGCATGCGCGATGAGACCCTCGAAAAGCGCCGGGAGGCACTAGAGACGCGTGAGGAGGCCGCCTTCCAGCGCCATGAAGGGCTCGACAAGAGGGAAGAAGCCGCCGCCAAGACGGAGTGCGACATGAACAATCGGGAGGAGGCCCTCAACAAGCGCGACCGCGACATCACCCTGCGCGAGGGCGCAATCAACAACAAGCATGCCTCCACGGTTGACCCAGGAAATAAGGAGGGCGTCGGCTCGTTCAACGTAGGGTGGAAGAGATTCGGGCCGCAAGGACGGGATATCAGCCAGTATGTTCCTCGGCTGCCCGACGCGCCTACTGTTCACTGGCCTACGGGCTTGATAACGACTACTCCTTTCGTACCCGACGTTCGTAGAGGGAAGCGCGGCAGAAACAAATTGAAATGGGTGCGTCGTCTTGAACATTATCCACCGATTTCCACATCAACACCTCTCAGGACCACACTTACGTGAAGACCGTCGCCCGGACCTTCAAAAGCTCGCGAGATCGCCCAGACCTTTGCGTTCATGCAACGTTCACAACGCGGAAAGCTGCTTTCGACCTGATAACGGATTGCGCTGCTCACGGGAGACCGCTCGTCTTCGATAACTTCCCGGACTCTCTCACTTACGCGTCCGCCGGCACATCCATCAACGACGACCCTTTCATGAACCCCCTCACCTGGTCTACGGACCGTGCAGACGGGATCGTAGGCGCTAACCTGCTCACGCCGCGCGATTTTCAAGGTACGATACTTGATCGTTTGCTTGCCGTATGCGCTAACCACAAGGATGGCTGTAGACGCGCCTCGCAGAGAAAAGCATTCGATGGCGCCATACGTCACCGCAACTCTCCTCGACTTTCACACCTGGTTGAACATGCCGGACAAGGTTCGCTGCATCCTCGATTTGACTTGCGGGTTCCCGCAACGCGACACGGTCACCGAGTGAGTCCTGACACTCGCTTCGCTCCCATTTGTGCTTGATATATCATACTAGACGACTCGCCGACAACGTCATCGAGTGCATCTCCTCGACGCCCGGGAACAAGTACAGCGGACATTTCGATATCGCGGCCGACATCATGAAAACCTTGGACTGGTTTTTGCTGCACACCGCTGGCTTCCTTACATTCGGTCACATTGACGCCAGCGGTATGGCGACTTCGGCGGAGATTCGTGGAGGAGGGATGAAAGAATGGTTCATCTTCGTCGCCACCAACATGCCGAAGCCGAAGCCGGGCGATACCAGACGCGAGCGTCGACGGATACACGGACAACTCATCAATCGAGTGTTAGATCTCATTGAAGCGGCGAGTACAGATACCCTCGAGCCGCCGAAGACGGACGACGGCAAGACGCCAGACTGGAAAGTCGACGGCTGCATCGTCGAATTGAGGCCAGGTATGAAATAGTAAGTGCCTTGCCGTCATGTCGGGGGATACAGACATGTAATGACGCTTTTGCAGCTACCAACCGGCGGGAACTGTCCATGGTGCCTTCACGCCTGTCCCCACCGCTGCAGCCGGCAAACACTACTTCACATATGAAGATCTCCATCGCATGGAAGTATCGCGGCGAGTGCAGATCGCTAAGGACGGTGTGACGAACCACAACCACAACTGCGGCGTTCAGTTAATGCTCATTTCGATGGCCGCCGCACTGCCGATACGAGCGGCGAATGGACAAGGTCTGTCGAATGTGTACTCTGGGCAACATTCACTGAATCACATACAGTCTTCTACCGGAAGCCGATGATAGCCATGGCGCTGATGCTCGTTAGGCCCAAGGACTACATCAAGAAGGCTGACGCGCCCGAGACGCTGACCGGAGAGGACGACAAGGAGACGAAGGCCAGAAACGCGGAGCGCATGGCCGAGTACACCATGACCGAGCGGTTGCGTTCTGACACTTGGGCCGAGGAAGGAACGGCATTCGACCGACTTGCGTACACTGTAGCGACAACCATCCTGCTTGCGTGCAAGACCACATACCCGGGCGACTCTAGGCCGAAAGTTCCCGGACGCGAGTACATCCTGGAAGGCGACCGATGGGATGACCCTGGACCTCCTCTGGACGTCCGCGGACTCACGGACGACCTGAGGACGAAGCATGTCGACGAAGTCATCAAGCAGTTCGCACCCTCGGATTCTGAGTCGGAAGCGGGAGCAGATTCGGATAGCGACAGCGACCTGACGGACTTGGAGTAATTCATCTTGTTTTTTTCTCACAATGTAATACCTAGCACATCGGAACTCTTCATATGAGCATACATTCTTGCGAATCAGGACTGTTTAGCATAGAATATACCCTTCCATAAGACATCGCGATGGCGCTTAGCGCCGATGGGCACATGGACTTCGTATGTAACTGGCGGAACGCCAGCTATAGTCAGCGTAAGCTCGCACGACGACCAGCCGACAGATTTCAATGAGATCGACGATCTCTCGCATGCATCGCGTGCGATCTGTGGCAAATCAACAGGAGATGCCATAGAAGTCGGTATAAGCAATCATTGTCGCTGCGTAGCACAAATGTTTTAGAAGGACCCCTTATGAGTCGAGCGTTATGTTACGGGACGTGGAGCGGGCGGCGCAAGGTCGACTCTAACTTACCAGGCGTCTTCTCTCGCAACTTGTAAGCACTGTCCGCGGTGCGCCTCACATGCACCCAAGGTACAGCACGAGGCCGATAGCGTTGTAAGTTTTCCGCATCGTATGTAACGTCAATGGGCAACGCAGGCAGGGGCTCGTCATCTCTGGAGTGCGCGCGCATATACAACTGATCATTCATACTCAGACAAGTACCGCCAACAAAGACGGTTTGCGGTTCTCAGACTAAAGGCAGGCAAATGTTCGAATTTTATCCATTCGGAGATAACCGCGACCGTGGGAAATTCATCACCATCCCTCGAGCACGGCCATTCCCAAATTTCATTGACAGCTTACACTTAACCCGACCTTCTTACATCGCAGACCGTCTAGGCATGATATGTCTTTGACATACCAAGGTCAATGGGAGCACTTACATACTTGCTTGGAATAGAAAAGGTCGGAACGCGTCGACGACGTGTTGTGGCTGTGCAACGAGATCGCCATCAACTGCGCACGTGCGCCCAGCCACCTCAAATTCGTACTACGCCATGCATTTTCCTCGCTACAGATACATTTTCCTGTTCATCAGCTATACCAGAGCAATCACGATTTTTCTAGAATGGAACAGACGCAGAGGAAGGGGACAAAGTCGACCGCGGCAAATGCCCGTTCCCAATTAGGAAGGAGCCGCTTGGACGTCAGCAAGTGATGAATTCCAAGGCTTTAAGACGAGCCTGGCAAGCAGGTCTCGTAACCCTTGACGCGCCCGTTGTACAGTCACGACGTCAATGCAGTATATACGGATCCGCCCATACAATCCAGACTGATGCGACGAGGTAATCGCCTGTTCATGTATGTTTTCCGCGTTTTTCGGCCGACAGGCGTATCAGTAGTCGTGGTCGTCGCACGGCCTGGTTCATGGCGGTCAAGCAGAGATGCACACGAGCGGGGCGGAGTTGTAAGGGTGTCGAAATCGGACGCGGGCACGTACCTGCCCTTACCTCTCCGAGGATGCGGCGCATCTCGATATAGAGAGCGGTCGGACGGGGGACACGATGAGGATAGGTTGCCTTCTGACGCAGATTGAGGTACATTCGTTGTTACGCGTATCTATCTCTTTGAATCAACGTCGCCATTTGCTTCGACCTCTACGACACACTTGGATATCCACACAAATCTGCGAAGCTCGTCAGTCACACCTCGTTCCACGCCGCAAGGTTGCGTGATACGTACCGTGCAATCTCTGACGTCTGGCACTCGATAGGGTCAACCTCGACGCTACTCTCCTTCCACTTCCGAGTGCCGAAGACAGACAAGCACACTGCGTACGCGAAGAAGAACGAGGCGCCAGCATGCTCTTCGCCGACCAAAGTATCAGCGTCAAGTGGAGGGATTGTATGGCTGTCTTACCTGGACAGATGCGGCGCCTTGACAAGGGAAATGTGAGTGCGCGTACGACAAGCGAGCACGAAGGCTCACCAAAGCAAATGGTGGGCGAATCTTTCTCCAGATATACGACCCTCACTCTTGAGAAATCTCCTCGCGCGAAATCGCGCGGGTGGTCGTACGTCTTGTGTCATGCAACAACATCCTATACTCCACTTCAGTCTTCCACTGTCGTGATCACACACGCACCATATGTTCGTCACAACCAGGGAACCCTTGGGAAGAAGGACCAGCCATATGCGACATCCTCCGTCAGACGACGGGGCACACCGGTCAGCAATACCGCATGCGCACGAGCGCGATGGAAGGTGTTCACGTTCCTGGATTACGGTAGTCGGCCTATTCCCCGACTGCATTGAGTTTCGGCCCGCGCCTTCGCGTGAGCCTCCGGGCCCATGAACATGAAGCTGCAGAGGGTGTGCATGAAGGCGATCGTCGTATCTGCGCCGCCTGAGATCCGTCGTCAGCCAACGTGGAGGCTTATGCGATAGATGCGCGCGTACCGTGAGGATGATACACGGCGAATCACTCCAAGTCGAAGCCCTCGGGCAGTCCAACAGCATGAAAAGAAGGCGAGACGGCTTGGGGGAAACAGTCTGCGAGGCAGATTAGCTGACATGGATTCCGGATAAGCGACGGATGACATGATATATGTAAGCGTAACAGGCGAGCAAAGGAGGTTCCACGAGACACGTACTGTGAGCGTTTGTGGCTCATCACCCGGTCGCCAATAACGAGGCTACTTCCATCGAGAGGGCGTCGAGCAGCTTCTGTATAGTCGTATAGTCGTCAGCCAATGGTCAGCACGTTACTTGCCCTCCGCTCACCACTACGTCTGCTTTCGCTCTCGCCGCGCCTTTCGTGTTCCCTGACCTCCGCCTCACCCTTTCTTGTTCGTCCAAACTCGCATTAGCACCCCGCGCACGCCCGCAACGTCGAGTACGCACGAGGAGAAAACAGTCGAATCGCTGACATCTGCGCCGCTCGATCGGCGCGCGACATCTTCCTCGTAGTACCCCTCAGCCCAAGAAGCTAACGACGACCATGAGCACCCATCCCAATCGACTGATGCGCAGGGCCGAGGTCTGTCCCTAGGAATATCTTGATATACCCTATGCCTATAGGGGGGTGTATTACATTATCCCCTATCATTACTGACCAGTGACTATAGGGCATATCTCGTTGTTCCCCCAACCTACATTCAAATATTTCCCCCTATATTATCCAGCAATAAAACCGGGTGTGAATCCCTTTTGATGGCATTCAGAACGTGTGACGACAATATTTGGGTTGATGGCTGTTGATGGCAGTCCTTCTCGCTGCATCGGGCAGGCCAGGCCTCCCCACACGCGGCCGCCCCCATCGGGCAGGTCGCCCTCGCCGCGCCGATCCGCGCTTCCGCGCGGGATGCGGTTGATGGGGAAATTCTCCGCGCCGTGCACGCGGGCGCGCCGAATTCGCCGCTGCCGTCGCCGCCGCCTCCCACCTCCCGCCGTCGTCGGCCTCGATCATGACCGCTCCCCTCCTGCCGCTATGCGCTGCCCTTGCCCTTCACTCACTTCCGTCCTGCCTAGTTTCTCGCCTCTCGCTCGGGCGCGCTGCAGCACGACGCGCGTTCACAACAACACGTGGCCGATCAAAAACTTCGCGGCCGCGGTTGCTTTCGTTCTCCCTCCTCCGTGCGCGTCAGCCAAGGACACCCCTCCTTGTTGTACACACATTGTATGCATTGAACGGACATGGATAATCGACCCACAACGGGCTGATCACAGCCCGCGGCGCGCATTGGTGATCGCATGGAATAGAGCCGACAATCATTCCCCCTCTCGCCTCCTCCCCCCTTCCTCCTTTCCCCCTCCCTGCTTCATCAATTCCTATCTCTGATATAATGCGCGCCCTAGCCATCGTGCGTTCGAACGCACTCGTGTGCGCCCAGCACTGACCAGGATTCTCGCACCCGCGATCTTGACCCCCTATCTCCGTTGAACCCCTCCGTGGGTTCGGGATACCACCCCCTTCCCCACATGCAGCCAAGGGCGTCGCGCCAATGACTCGCAATCATCGGGGCACCCGAAAATCCCAAAGCGCCCACCGATCACTTTCTCATGCGGTGGCTGTACGCGCTCGACGTGCACTCCGGCACTGCTCCTGCGTAAGTGCATACAGCTTGTCCTTATCCTGTAGATGATACCTCTGTACCGTAGTCTCTCTGCCAGTGCATCTGAACATCGAAACAAACACACAGTGCTAGGGTGTTTACACGAGTATTCGGACAGAGAGGGCCAAGTCAGACAGTCATAATCGTATTCTACCATGTATCCAGAGCAAGCCAGTTATGTCTTGTGTCGCTGGGGTGCTGACAACGTTGGGAGTAGCGTGTCCGAGGCCGATAAAGGACTTCGAAGAGAGGAAGGCAGATTTCGACCTTTCAACGGGCCTCAAAGAACGCCTAGCTTCATATGTGGGCGATTCCACATGTATATTACACAGTACAGAACTTCTCGTGCTGTCAGTGGTCTTCGGGAGCCCGCAATTGCAGCTGTTCTTGCCCGGAACGCTGTGATCGGCGACCTCCGGATGACCGGTCCGACCCCCGAAAGAGGCTCGTCGTTGTCGTCGGCGACGTTCAGGGGTCCAAGGGGACATATTCAGGTCCGCGGACTGGCCGGGATGAACAGAGCGAAGCTTCTTAAAGTGACTTCCGGGCTCGAACCAGGGCTGAGATACTTACAGTGAGCGGAAATGGGATCGAGGGCGTCGGAAAGCACTTGAAAGGGACAGTTCGACCTCGAGATTCATGAAGCAACTCGAGGACACTCCTTCGTGTATTGCTGTCCACTCAGATATGGTAGAAGCTTGAAAACTTCTGAGCAGCTTGATAATTGTGTCCAATGTATGGTTCTACAAAATTAAGCTCAATGATTCATGTCAAACAATAGATATGGGACGAAAGATCACGAAAGTGGCGCGCGCGCTCATGACCCGGCATCCCGGCAAGTGGTCCACCGCTCGGGGGGCAATAAGGTCAATGTCTGAGACGGATCATATACTACTAAGGAGTACTGAAGCAGTTTACCAAGCCTTATAATCCTCAGAACTCCATGCTATGCGTCTCCGAGTCGATGATCATCAAGCCAAGAGATGGGCGTGTGACGTGATGTCACACACTTTCTTGACTCTTGCGACCACTGCCCGCCTCCCCGCCTCGTTGCCGGTCGCCCTCCTTCGCCTCAAATGCATCAAAATCGAAGTAGAAGGGAACATGGAATGCATTCTGGGCCCTAGGTATGTGACACGACCTCTGAAGACCATGCATCGTCACTTACCAAGTTTTATGTTGACTTTCGCCCATGCCGGCCCCCGTCCCTTTACATCTTTCCTCCCCCTTCTTCATTACTCCTCCCATCGACTCCAGCGCGTTTGAAACGCATCTCGGCCCCCACCACCATTACCGTCTGTCACGCGTATACGGCAAGTCCGTGCGCTCATCATGAAGTTCATCATCGCTGCGACAGCCGAACCGTCCCCAAACAGCCTACTCCCCTTCCCCTCCCGATCGCGTACGCGTATATGACCGCCGACCTCGTCCCTCACGTCAATATGGACACGATCGGCCTCCCGCCTAGGGCAGCCGCCGTCTCGTGTGCGCGATGCCTCGACGGCGCCCACGCATGCAACTCTGCACGACGTGTCGCCATCAGTGTCATCGGTGTCAGCGACGACGCGCGCGATGCCTCGCGCAACATCGGCCGCGAGGGGCTGAGACGTCCGTCGCTGCGGAGATGATCAGCAGGGATCGCTGTTTGGACTGGGGAAACAACGGCGACATCGGGCGGGGCGGGACATTCCGCGCGGGCAGGGAGAGGCCGCGATGAGCCCGGCAATGCAGCCTGTCACGACGAGTTGATGGGCGCGGCTCACTGGCGAGTGGGCTGCACTCGTGCGAGGCTGCGATGGTAATGCGACGGCGCAGGGTGCGGAGGGCGTGCCGGTACTCACGCACGCTTTGTGCACCAAGCACGATAGCGCAGCGCTGATGGGAGGGACCAGGACGGGGCGGGGCGGCAGCCGGCGGCGCGATGCGCGAGTACGGAGAGACGGCCCGAGAGGCGCTACGGAGGAAGCGCGGGCTTTTTTGTGGCCAGCGGGTCGTGCGGCGCGACGATCAGCGGGTACCGACGATGACAGGAGGGCACCTGTCGTCACCGGCGAACCCCCTGGGCGTCGCGCCGTGTTTCGCGGCGGTTGTTGATCGCGGCGGGCGCGTAGCCGAGCACAGCGGGCATTGCGCGGGCACGAGCACGACCTGTCGACGCGCTACCCCGTGCCTAGCTGTCGCGGTCGTCGCGTCGCGTTGTGCCTCGAGGCTTATGATGGTAGGTTCGCTTCGTATTTGTAGTATATAGCTTCAATATACCTGCTTTCTCACCTACGAAAAGCCAGAATCGTGAGGGAACCCAAGGTAAACCCAGGTATTTACATTTGGGTAGATATCAAGATACGGCCTATGGCTACTGGTCAGTAAACACTGGGTATATTGTAATACACCCCCCTTTGATTACTGGGTATAACTAGATATACACCCAGACTATGGTGCAGGGCCACATCTTACGCACCACCCGCGACCGGCTTGAAGCTGTCCAGCCACGCTTGTAACGTCGCATCCACAACCCTAGTAGGGTACCGCACTTCGCGCGCGACAGTGTGACCGGCGTCAGCTATGGAAGCTCTTGTCAGCGTCTCGCTCGCATCTCCCCTCCCTCGACTGGGAAAGACTCACCTTTCTGACCCGCTCTGGCACGCCCGGCACATGCGCCGTCACGGAGCAGCTCAAAGGCTTCCATGGACCAGATCAAGGGCTTTCGAACCACCGCTAGCAGAAGCGCCGTCTCCTGCTCGGTGCGATCGGTGAGTTGACGGTCCTGCGATACTAACCTGGCAGCCGTCGGCTGCTACCCTCCTCTCCGGCAGCCAACGCATCTGGCGCTCCTCTCCGGCAGCCGGCGCTTCTCTACGACGCTCTGGCAGCCGACGCATCTGGCGTTCCTCTCCGTCAGCCGACGCCGGTCCTCGCAAAGCCCCGCGCTCCCTCCTCTGCCCGCCAACCAGACGAGCAGGTAATCCAGTTCAGTCCAGTCCGCTGACCATATCAAGCACCAAATTGTCTGACACACCGTTGATTCGAGGGTTCTGGACGCACTACGCATCTAGCTCCTCCCTGACGCATGGTCACTGGTCAGAGCGACGACGGCGCGGGAGCGCAGCAGCCCGCCCCCACTCGCAAGGGAAGGACCAGCGCATCGCACATAATCGATTAATATGTAGCGAAGCATACCTCTATCCTTCCCTGCGCGCGGAAAGCCTGTAGGGCGATGAGCATGTTAGAAGCCGAAAACCACGATCGCGAGATCGACGTACCATACGCTGGCTCGACCGACATACCAGACGCTGACGCGACGGACATACCAGACACTGACTCGACGGCCGAGATACCTGGATGAGTACGCGCGGATTCGATCCCAGGTGGAGGACTCAGTTGGAGAAGGTGGATGACTCGGTCGAAGAAGGTGGACGGCTCGGTCGGACAAGGTAGAGGACTCGGTTGGAGAGCCCTGCGCTGACGTAGCGAGAGTAGAATTCCTGAAGGGCAGCCGGGCGAACGAAGGACCCCAACGTCCGGCGGACGAAGGACCCCAATGTCTAGCGGACCAAGGACTCCAACGTCGGGCGAGCGAAGGGCCTCACCGTCTGGCTGACAAAGGACCTCAACGTCGAGCGAACGAAGGACGCCGACGTCTGGCGAACGAATCACCTCACGTCTGGCAGAGAAGGACCCCAACGTCTGGCAAAGAATGTCAGTCAGCCATGGTGCGTCTTTACACGAGCTCGAAGAGACGACAAAGTACTAAAAAGGCGAAGCACACACACGCACCTGCATCAGGAACACGTCGAGTTGAAGTGCTGCGTGTTGAATCGAATGTAAAGCAAGGAGGCGACAGGATGGCGAGCCGGACGATGTGTTTCGAACTAGCCAGACGACGCTCGATGTGGAGCTCGAAATGTGTGTTCGTGAACTGCAAGGACGCGGGATACAACACGAGCAGAAAGAATTCGGGATCGACGTGAACTGCAAGGACGCGGGCTACGACGTGAAATGGAGCTGCGGTCAGAGCAGACGCGTACGCTGGTGTACTGTACATACGGTGATGGAGCGCGAGCGCGACGCGGCTTGCTGCGTTTCCAGATGCGAAGCTTCCTTCTGGTCGCTTAGCCGATCAAAGTGACCTAGGGAGAACAGGTATGCCTCCGCTCGAACCCGTTGATGCCGACGACCGTCGCCAACAGCATTTAAGGTGAGGCCAGTGATGTCGGATATTGAGTGTGATGTTGACGTGCATCCGACAGAGTGAACAGTAGAGCGAGCGACTATGATTGCAAACGACCGAATAATATCCCATTAAGGGCACAGTATGAGTAAGGACGTACGACCGAGGATAGCAAATAATGATAGTACATTGGGGGGAGCCATGATCTACTTGCGTCCATGATGGGGTGGGGGAGGCGCACGGGTCCATGAGTGTGGTGCTGAAACAGGTGCTTTGATGTCTATCATCCACGACTGGGACACTTCCCTTTCGCATCTGTGAGGTCGAAGGTCAGCGAGGGGAACCCGAGCGAAGGACAGCGCACGCACCTCATACATCCTCATCAAAAATGCTCGAAGTCTCCATGACGGCCTTGTAGCGCGTCACTCCGTGCTGTCGCTCGATTGTCGCGCGCGCAGCGATCATCCACATGAGCACGTCCTCCACCGCGGCGAGTACGAGCTGCGCGATCGCGAGGCCCATGTACACGTTGTGCCAGTAGTCCTCGTAGTAGTCGTTGAAGACAAACAGCCAGCCGATGACGGCGAAGGCGGCGGCCCAGAGGGCGGCGAGGAGGTAGGCGATGACGAGCGCGGTGAGGGTGGAGTACTTGGAGTACGCGCGCGAGCGAACGTCTCGCCACTGCATGATGATGACAGTGAAGTGGAAGAGAAGGGTGAAGAAGCCGGCGACGGGGGCGAGGAAGAAGGACTGTATGCCCTGCGACACGAGCGACGCGCCGAGCACGCACGCGCTGCAGACGAGCGAGGCCCACGTCAGGTTGCGCAGGTACGGCTGGAAGGAGTTGACCGTCGCGAACATGGCGGGCGCGGGCGGAGCGGGAGGCGGAGGGGGCGGCGGCAGCGGGTTGGCGAGGAGCGAGGGATGGGTTGCGGACAAGTCGTAGAGCGCGTCGGGTCCGCGACGTTCATGGCGGTCAGGACGGCTCGGCACGTCTCGGCCCAAGCACTGCCTTTGTCCGATTTCCGGGCTTCAATGACTTTTGATCCGCGGACTTTGCCGGTGCCTGCGCCGCCATGGCGACCAGACATCTTGTCCTCTTCCCTCATGCAAAAATACAACACTTCGACGACCTCGCATTGACCTCGACTTGCTCGAATCTTTCCTGAAGGCCAGAAAGTCTGCAAGCCATTTCGCCGTGTTCACGAAGCGGCGATTTACACTATTCCTCAAGTCGTGCTAAGGACACACCTCATGGCAGCTCGCAGCCGCGTCGCGCCAAGTAGGACCAGGGTCGTAATACACCCTGAACTCAGCTATATTCGCATTCTCTCAGGTCCGGATTGAACCGTTTGAAAGCTGGACGCTTGACTGGCTATCTGTCGTCGTCGATCTGCATTCCCAACTCTCAAGCATTGAACTTCCTTTGCAGGTCAATCGCTGTCCCAGTCGCTCACGCGCCTCTTCCTCTCCGGCTCCTTCTCGGTCAGTTGCGCCTCTGTCTACCACCGAACTTCCGTGTTGACGTGTACCTCCAGCACTCTCACCAGCGCCGTGGGCTGATATGCCGTCTTCACCTCCACGCGCCCTCACCGGTCCGACAACCACGTCAATCCGCACATCGATGCTCGATCGATAGCCAACGCTCAATGCGCCGTGCGATAGCACATCCCGCCAAGCTTCCCGCCGCCGCCCCCTCAACCGATCTCTCGTTACTTGCCTCCCTCATTGGGACCGCAAGCGCGCGGCGTCTGTTGGCGGACCTTGTGCGTCTGCGTTTCCTCGTCATGCTGACCATACATCCATTCAGGGGCGGCGCAAATCGCCGCGATCTAGGCATGGACGACGGGGAGAAGAATGCGACCAACGAGAGGTGCGGGCGGACAGTGCCGCGCCTCGTCGACGGCCCCGCACCAGTATTTGAGGCGCATACGTTACGGTACGTACTGCTGTATGTACTGTCTCGTACTCGAAGGTTATGTATACACACGGTATGTACGCGGTATACGCTCTACATCACCCACGTATAGCACTATCTATTCACATACAAAAGCAGATCTGCCTCCGCGAAGCATGACACGCGTCATGGACGATACACGATTGGCAACGCCGCCAGCTGCATAAACCGTGCGCCGACGGGTGGCGCGGAGTGGGTGTAAGCATCGGCACCTTCTGCACTTCCTCCTATCCTTCCTGCCCTCTTGCCGCTCTCTTCTGTCTACTTCTTGTTCACCACGCCTCCCTCGTGCCCCCTGCAAAGTCTCGTCGCCGCCACGCGCTCGAAGGCCGCCAATCCACACACGGTCAGCCCCCGCACCGGCATTCGCCACGCGCTGATCCCGCTGATGCCCCGCTGATGTATATATGACATGCGGCGCCTATAAAGTTACACCGCCGCGCGGTTGCAGACGTCCCGCCTGCCCTGCCCGTGCCCACCACCCACCCGCCGCCTCGAGGCGCGCCCGCCCGACTCCGCCCGATCGACCCAGAGCAGGCGCCCCGATCGCCCGAGTGCAGGCGATCCCCAACATCGACCTCGTTTTTGGGAGCTGGGGAGACTTGTCCGCGTCCGCTACGATCGCTCTGACTTTGCTGCTCGCTTTTCCCGGCCGTCATACACGATACGGCGCGTTTTGAAGATCCCGCTACGACCTCGCATACTCATCCCGGCCACGCTGTTTCCTACCTCAACGATCACCATCCCGTCCTCCTCTTCCACCACCACCACCACATTAGCGCCACCATGCAACCCCGCCCCGAACCCCACCGCGTACTCCTCATCCTCGACGCGCAGGCCGCGCTCCTCGCCGACCCCCCAGAGGGCGTCCCCGCCGCACGCGCCATGCGCGAAAACCTCGCCCGCGTCCTCGCCGCCGCGCGCGCCGCCGCCCCACCCCCGCTCATCGTCCACGTGCGCAACTCCGGCGACGCGGGCGAGCCCGACGCGCCAGGGTCGCCCGGGCACGAGCTCGTCCTCGACGTCGCGCCCGGCGAGCGCGTGCTCGACAAGGCGAAGAACAACGCGTTCGCGGGCACGCCGCTCGGCGCGCTCGTCCCGCATCGCGCGGAGCTCGTCGTCGCGGGCCTGCTGAGCGACTACGCGGTCGCGGCGACGTGTCGGGCGGCGGTGGCGCGGGGGAACGAGGTGATCCTCGTGCGCGGGGCGCATGCGGCGTATCATAGGCCGGAGGCGCTGTATGGGGGAGGTACCCTGGAGGCGTCGCGGCTGGAGACGCAGGTGGAGAACGAGCTGGAGGAGATCGGGGTGTCGGTGTTTGATCTGGAAGACCTGGAGGCGATCTTCACCGATAGGTGATACTGGTGCGTCGTACTTCGTCTATCTATCGACCTCAACTGACACCGTCTGCGCAGAAGACTCGCCGTCGTCCACTCTTCCGCTGCCGCATGACTTGTCGTCGGCTTTGCTTTGCTCCTCGCCCATGCTGTCCTTGCTCTCACTCACTCTGCACTATACGTGCATACGTACACGTAGATACGGCACACTATTCCGCTGCTCTCCTCGTCTGCCACCACCCGCATTGATCTAAACCAGGAGCCTTGTGTATAATGCGTATGGCGCTCGCGCGGCGTCCATCCCTTAGGACGCGTCTAATTTGTTGTTGATGATCGTCCATCTACAGTCTGGACTACTCAGTTGAGATTCTGAGACTGAGCGAAGCCCGTGGGCGGGGGACCTCATCGATATGTCCGCTCTCGGTGGCGCGAAAGTCAACCGGACACGGCTCCGAACATGTGACAGGAAGCGAACTTCGAAAGAAGAGCTGCCACGGTCACGGTTTGACAGGGTCTTCATGCAGATGTTTGCTCCTTGCTTTCTCCCCCCATCTCGCACTTGTCTTCGGGCTGTTGTTGGCTCTGGACAGCGACTGTGAACGAGGCGAAGTCGAAGGACCTCCAGAGAAAGATGTACGCCCGCGACTCCGCGCAGGTTCAGCGCAGCCTTCATCTCGCGACGGTCTCAAACATGCCACATTCCATATCTCTCTGACCTCTCCTTCACCGCCTCTTTTTCCAACAACATCCTTCCTGCTCCAAAGATCGCCTTTCTCGTCATTTAGGACACAATGAGAACTTTTCGAAGGTCTGATACCTATCCGAGTGTGGATTATCTCTCCTTTCATAATTTCCTTACTGAGAAGCACTCCAACCCTGCTTCCGCATCGTTAGCTCTTTCTGTGATACTCACGATCCGGCAGCTGACTCGGCAGAGCGTCTACAGCTTCACGAGGAACATTTGTGGCGTAGTTTCGCGGAACGCCTTACGGGACGTTGCGCCCTCTGGGTAAGGCCGCAGAATATAACAAATCGCACCATTTGATGCCACAGCGTCAATTGAGAGCTCATTTCCAAGTTCGCGGGCATAATCCTCGACGTGGTCGTAGGACCTGCCTGGTGAGCGGTTCAAGTTTCCCATCCATGATACTATCTCCCTCACCGGTCCACAATGTCTTAGAGATGCTTACAGATGGCTCAACCACACATTATTTCACAAGCTTTCAAGTCGCTCTGAACATACGCTGCGCTCGCCTTTTCTTCCCGAAACTGGCTCTGTTGGCCCAATTGTGGGTGGCTGCAGGCGCCTTGCACGTGAGGAAAGCCACGCGCGCGCGCAATCGGTCCGCCTGGGCGCCTGCTACTTGACCTCTTGACGTACTCTGCGAGCGCTTGCTGAAGCCAGGGACCTCCGCTTGGTCTCTCTTGCCACATACTGGCCAGATTCTCTGTGATCTAGCCTCGGCGGGGAGCTACAATGAAGTTTAGGTGCGTTCGTCAGCTTCTGACCGCTTCGCCGCTGACGCTGCCCCTAGTTCTGCTTTGAAGTTTAACGCGGTGTCAGAGTGGTGGGACGAGTACATTGCGTGCGTGCTCAAAGCTCAGAGAAGGGTCTCTTCTTACCTCCCTCCAGCTACGACACCCTCAAGAAGTTCATCTACCAGCTGGAGAAGCAGCAGCACGATCTCGACCAGTCCTATCATGACCTCGAAGCGCACGAGCGCACGTCCCTCGTCGGCGAGCGCACATCCCACACCGACGATCTCTTCATCCCCCTCCTCGACCGCGAGCTGCGCAAGATCGTCGCCTTCTACGAACATCAGGAACAGGAGCTCTTCCGCGACCTCGCCGAGCTCGAGGAGATGGCGCAGCAGCAGGACGAGGAAGGCCTCCAGGGCGATCACTACGCGGACGACGCGTACGAGGGGGACGAGTCGGACGACGACGATAGCCCGGTGCGCAGCCGCACGCGGAGCACGGGCAGGAGGCGCTCGACCTCGGGCGCGTATCGCAGGCCGAACCTGTCGGTCACCGTCGGTGCGTGGCGCGCGATCCCCTACCTCTTCTCATTCATAACTTACCCTCGCACAGGCCCCACAGAAGCGATACCCGAAGACGCACCCTTGTCCCCTCCGTTTGATGCCCGCCGCTACAGCCACTCCTCCGAAGACCACGACCGCGGCCTCGAGGACAGTCTCATCTCCCTCCCCGGCAAGTCCGGCACGCTAGGCAAGGCCCGCGCGCTCGCGAACCGCATCGTCAACCTGAAGGACAGCGTCACGTCTGCGGGGTCCGCGTCCGAGACGATATGGAACTCGCGCTCCAACTACGCGACCGACACGCGGCTGCTCTACAAGCGGCGCATCACCGCGCTCTATACGTCGTTCACGAGCCTGAAGTCTTACGTCGAGGTGAACTACTCTGGGTTCCGCAAGATCCTGAAGAAGTACGTCGTCGGTTTGCTCGTGCTCAGGGCGTGCTGCTAACCGATCCCCTCGCGCAGGTACGACAAGGTTACGTATAGCGAGGTGCGCAAGGGTCGCGTCTTCATGTCCGCTTGCGTGCTCACCTGCTCCAACAGCTACTGCCGCGATACCTGCACGACGTCGTCGATCACGCGAAGCCGTTCACCCCAGCTGCAAGACGCCCTAGAACGCCTGTACGACGTCTGCGCGAAATGCGCTGATCGCGTCGTCGTGGCTGGCTCGTTTCACGTGATGTGGTAGTGCGGTGGAGCGGCATGAAATCTGATAGGTGTTTAGCGCCCACCCCTCCTTTGGCGGGCCCCCCGGACACGGTCTCCCCTTCAAGGGGCCCGTGTCCGGGGGGCGTGGGGGGTGCTATCTACGGTGCTCTACTGACGTGACTAACCCTCTCCTTCCAGCATAACCTCCCCCAGCATAATCTCCCCCAGCATGACCTCCACGAGCATGACATCCCCCAGCATAACCTCCCCCTCCAGCGGTGACGGCGCGGACGGGCAGCACGACGGCGGGCGTGGACGACGAGCGAGATGGGCGTGGACGGCGAGCATGACAGGGGGAGGGGAGGTACACGGTAAGCCCTCGCTCACCTCCCCCGTCTTATATACCCCCTCCCGCTGAAGCGAGCCGAGCACGGGCCCCTTGCGACACCGCGCGGGTCCCCCGTCCTAGTACGCTAGTGTACGTAGTCGGTAGCTTATCCATAATAACATTTTGCTGTCCTGCGTTCGACAAGTGCGAGTGCGCTGAGCGGGCATCTTGCACGACAAACCACTCCCCTTCACCTCTGAAAGCCCCAGACATGCTCCCCCCTCCAGCAGGGACTCCCTCCTCAGCCCTTCGACGCGCAGGTGCGGGGAAGAGACTCGCCGACGAGCCCGCTGGTGGCGCAGTTACCCGCCCGCAGTCCTGCTCACGAGCCTTTGAGTCGCCGACGAGTGCGGCACGTACCTGACCGACGATGCCAAGGACCCGAGGCATATGTTGTCTTCCAGCACACGTCATTCTCTCTTCGTAGGAAACTGTAGCTTTCCATTGCATCTCGTAGCTATTACAGATAGGATACAACTACCCAGCGAAAGGTCCTAATAACGACAAGAAAGTGATCTATTACTACCGTTCCCCCTGCGGCCGTGCAACGCGTGCGAGTGAAGATGCGCAAGATGAACGCCCTGAACCGACGACGATACGGAAGGGAGATGCACTAGCAATCGTCAGCCAAAACGAGCGCACAAAAGTCGAACATCGCACGTGATGTCGGCTCCGAGGGCGCACGCGCGACATGTTCAAGTTGGAGACGAGAATGGATGGGGTGCGCGTGGGTGCGCAGGACGCCTCAAGCGTCGCCGGGCACGTCGCACGGCACGAGGGAAGAGAGGACACTGAGAAAAGGTCCGAAAAGGCGGTCGCTCCTCGACAAGGGAGCGCTTAGCCTCGCTCGCCGGACGGCGATACGTTGCCTCAACGCCCAAGGGGGTGGGGGGCGACGTCGGTATGAGAGGGAAACCGCATACGGGGAGAGGGGCGAAGGTCGCAGCACATCTGGAGCGAAAAAATCCGAAAAGTGCATGAGTTAAGTCGAGACAAAGGTCAATAAACATCCCTTACCGTCGCTCGGCGGACGGCTATACGTTGCCTCAACGCCTAATGAGCGACGCGGTATGGCGAGGGGGGACGCATTGGGAGCGAGAGAGAGACCTGAAAAGCACATGAGTAAAGTCAAGAAAAAGGTCAGTAAGAATCGCTTACCCTTGCTCGGCGGACGGCGATACATTGCCTCAACGCCCAAGGGGGTGGGGGGCGGCACGGTTCAGCGAGGGGGAAGAGGGGCGAAGGGGGGAGCACATCTGGATTGAAGAGATCTAAAAAGCGCATGAGTCAAGTCGAGAAAAGGGTCAATAAACATCCCTTACCGTCGCTCGCCGGACGAAGATACGTTGCTTCAGCGAAAGGAGGGCCTTAGCATTGAGTGAGGGGTGAAGTGGAGCGCTTGAGGCGACGTGGAGGAGCCGACTGAAAATGTTGACAAGGCTAGGGAGGAGGTAGAGGTGTCTGCAGAAGGGGATTAGCGAGGAGAAGGGATATACGACGAGCTCGCAGAGCGAAAAGGGTGGCGACGACAGAGAGACGGGGAAGGGGCGGTGTCATAAACGAGAGGGGGGAGGACGACGCGGAGACACGGAAGCGGGGAAATGAGGAAAAGGGGGGAGGGGGAGGGAGGGGGACGCACCATGGCGTCGCGGTAGCACTGGGGGCGGTCGGGGTGATGTTGGCGGCTCCGGCGGCGCTGCGCGCCACGCCCTCCCCCCTCCCCGAAGGTCGCGTCAATCATCTGAAACTTGAGGCGCGGACCTCCGGACAATTCACGTCAGTTTGCGACATTTTCGAACTTGTGATGCGCGTGGAAATGATTGGAAAAGGGTCAGAGAAGGTGAGGATGAGCGACGTTTAGAACGCACCTCGCGGGATGTTGACACCTATGGCGGCGCTTCGCACCGCCCCCTCCTCCTCCCTCGCCAACGGCGGCGTTCAGCTAGAACCCAAGGCGCGGGCCTCGGCGCAATCGACGTCGATTTGCGGATTTTTTGCCTTCGACAAGCGCTCAAAGATGCCTAAAAAGCGTCAGGAAATCGATCACAAATGATGGGTGGAAGACACACCTTGCACGCTGTCGTCGCCGCGGGAAGCGCTTCGCGCTGCCCCCCTCTCCCTCCTCCCCTCCTCGACGGTCACGGCCTTCAGCTAGGAATTCCCGCGCGGACCTCGGCGCATTTCGCGTCAAAATGCGTTTTTTTGGTCATTGAGGCGCGTCGGAAAGCACCTGAAAATGAGTCAGAAATCGCTGATATACGGTAAAGTTGACGACGCACCTTGGGACAAGACCGCCGCGTAGACGCGCGTCGCGCGTTGAGCCAGCTCCATCCCACCCGATGCGACCTCCTTCTCGTTGTCGGGCGAGGTGTCGGGCGTGTTGGACACGTCGTAAGGGCATCGACGACGTTGGTGATGCGGGGGATGTAGTGGGTGAGTCTCTGCACGCGCTGGTCAGCATTCGAACGCGACGCGGTCCCGGACGAGCACTTACCGAAACGTCAGCGCCGCGCGGTCGAGGACGATGGGGGAGGCGAAGGAAGTTGGACAGGCGCGCTTTGGGGGAGGGGGATGAAGGGGAAAGGTAGGAGCGAGATTCGTACGCACCGGTATATGTGGGCGGCGTCAAGGCGCCCACCGCGACCGAGTAGGAAGAAATTTTCGATTCCCGCGCCACATCCGGAAGAGCCCGCGCGCATCAATGCTTTGAGCTTCTCGTAAGATGAAAGGAGTCTGATGGAGGATCTGTATCTCCGCGCAAGTATAGTACAACGCACCGGTCTTGCAACGTGTTTTCTCGCGCGAGCCCGTCGGCAGGGGCCGCGTACTCGGCGCCCCCTCCACTGCCCACGGACGTGGATCGCAGCGGGGGAGCGTGCGCGCGCTGCCAGATATCGGGTGATGTAAGCAATACAAGGAAGATGGCATCGACTCGCCCTCGACAAGGCGGTCGGTCTCGCGCTAAGGATGTCCGCGGAGTGAATCGCGGGCTCATGAGAATATTAGCTTTCACGTGCCGTTATACCTGAGATGCGTCGAGAGTCGGAGAACAAAGACGCACCCTGCCGACTCCTATGACTTTGTGAACCAAACCTAGAAACCACGGCGAGGGGGAGTGCATGGAAAGTGGGCTCGACGAGCGACACACGGGTCAAGCTTCACTGCGCGACGACTCAAGTCAACACCTTCCGGATTGGGATGAATGACTAGCCCCGCGCACTATCAAGGCACGGAGCTAGAACTCCGCGCGAGTCGTAGTGACGATACCAGAGGCTGATTTCCCCACCTCCGTCGCTTGTGTCATTGTTGAGTTGAGAGAGCGTGCGAGTTCGAGATGGGTACTGAATGTCCGGATTTTCAAGCCCTGAGGGTCCGGAGGATGTGTAGGAAACAAGCAGCTACCGATTCTGAATGGAGAGAGCAGGGGTGGGCCCTCGGCGGTCGCTGATGGCGGTCGCGGACAAGACGGACGGAGTTTGTGGCGCCGCCAATCAGGGACCGGAGGACGGACCGTCGAGTCCGCGCGGCCGCGTTCTGCCTCTTGTCCTCGACCCCCACCCATCGCGTCCGTCCGCCACCTCGGAATAGACGCCAAAGTGCCCGGGACTATCATCAGCAGCAATCCTGAACGTCTGGCGCCGTCGGCCTCTCCCGGCGAGCTGATATACATCAAAAACGTCGGCGTCGCGATCCCCCACCTCTCGGACGGCCTCCGCCGCGATCCCAGCACCAGCGATGGGTCGCAGTAGGCCGGGGGCACTCGCCCATGAGCCTTGAACCCATCGCCGGTGTTGCGATGGGCGAGATCTCCGAATTTGCTTATCGTTCTGGGAGGTCGAGGATGTTTCCATGCGCATCTCGACCTCTTCCCCTCCTTTCTGCGCACCCTCCCCCAAAAATATGAACCAACATAGATCGATGCGCATTTTGATTCTGAACAGGTTTTGTATACCCAACACCGCCCTGCGCGCCCTCGCTCGAGTGCTATAGCGCGACGAAGGGCCGTTTGAATATGTGGCGTCGTTTTTCGTCCGCCTGTAGCGTCGTCGCATGGGCCTCCCGCGGGCGCCAAGGTACACGCCCATGGTACCCCATGGTACCCCAAGCCGCCTAGGAAGTATTGTGCGCTCTCGACGTCTGTACGCCATGTTATCGACTGTGCTCATATGCCCCCTTGCCGACCTCCCCCCGATCCCAATCTTCCAGCTGACGGCACACAATCTCAAGCAGCGATTTCGTCGGATGTAGCGACCACGCGGATGACGTTGCGTCGGCCGAGAGACGCACGCGTAGCTCGCAATCCCGCACTTGCAAAACCAACCTCCTGAAAAGTACGCATCTTCCACTCAATCCTCGCTCGTTTCTGCTGTCATTCCGCAGCTCGGGTCGGATGCTGTCAGCGAGCACGTAATGGCGAAACGCGCCCTCGAATACTGAAGGATGGCGCTGCCCTCGCGCTCTCCCACACACTTTCCGCCCTCCTTGTCGAATTCTATCTCTTCCCGAGCTCCCCGACGCGCCAGAATCTACGCCTGGTATGTCAGAAACATACGGAATATTATTTGCGAACTTTCCTGCCACCAGCGCGAGGCCGCGTTGCTGCACGACGCGCGCGCGCAAGCGCACTGCCTTTCCGGCTCTCAATACCTTCCCAAAGCGGAAGGGCACGCGTCTTCCCAAACCACCACGCCGAGATTCGACCCCCCGGATTTTGGCGGCCTCCGCTCATGCCACGCATCATTCAATGTCTCCGCTTTCCATTTAGAACGACTTCCTGCGCTTATACGGCCGATAAACGCGTCAATAACACGGCAAGCGCGTCAACACACCGCGGAGATATCCCACCAACACCGTCCTCCCACCCTCGATCCGCGCCCAGGATTCAACGGGTCCGACTTTTCATCGACCGAACCTTCGCGTTCATCGCACATGCGCACGCCCTCCGCACGACAAGCGCCATACAATGCCGCGCGCGCCAAATTTTCGCAGCGGGCAATCTTCCGCGGTGTCGTAAGTGCATGTTGACGCGCGGTTCGTATTCGGGGGCGCGTCGCCTCCGCGCACGCGTCTACTGCGGTTGGAAAGGCTAACGGAAGGGGGGAGGGGTACATAAGGCGAGGGGAGACGAGGTTTCAGGCAGAGCCGAGTGTTCTTCCCCTCCTCCCATCTCCTTCCCCTTCCTCCTCCCTGCACCCGGTTACTGGATGCCCATGCTGAGCGTGCCGAGGTCATTGCTTGGTACGTCTTGCCGGTCTCCTTCACGGAGGACCTACTGACCACGTTATCTAGATGCCCTAGGTCGCGCCATGGAAGGTACGAATCGCTTTTCTTGTCGTTCTTTCCTTTTACTTACCACATTTACAGGTCCACTCATCCGCTGACCCGTCGCCCACTAGCAGTGAGTACTTCTTGACGCTTGTGACTTGTGCAGCACTGATCAGCTTTGTTAGATTCCTTGGCTTCTTGTCAACAACCAGCGGCACGCGCGACGCCACAGCGAGGGATATCAGGTGTGTCCTACATTTTGCATCATCATCCGCGCCCTCACCCTCTACTGCAGTCGTTGGCCTTCGACGACGTCCAGGACGACGCGCGGCCATCTCGGCGACAGGGCACTCCCTCCCGCAGCCGACGTGGTCATCCCAGGCCGTGCGCACCACCACCGCCATCCTTCCCTTCCGATGGCTCCCGACGACCACGCATGAGCGCGCTGCTCGCCAACGTCAGGTACGTCCTCGGTGGTCCCCTCAGTCGGGCATGCTGACCTTTTCCGCCAGATGTTCATCCACACGCGCGTGACGTCGACGCGGGACACCCCCCTCAACGCCGGCGATGTATCCCTTGACGTTGGCGTCGTCACCCGCCTTGCCACGCTGCACCGCCGATGTCCGCGTCGACGCGCGAATGCCCTCACTCGTCGCCTGCGACACTCACGACGTCGCCCTTCTCTACGACGCCGCGGAAGCGCCTCACTCGCCACCCTCAATGCGCCCCACGTCCGTCTTGTCGCGCTCGCCCTCAACTCCAGCCTTGTCGCGCTCGCGCTCCACCCGCAGCGGCGCACGTCGTAGGCGGCAATCGCGCGCCTCCCTCGGTGAGATGCGTCGCTCGTCTTTTTGCGTTGAGCTCTTGCTGATCCGTCTTTTCAGGGGCGGGCTGTCGATGGCGGCGGCGACGACGACGAGGTGGGATGGCGGGGACGGCTGACGGCAGCGACGAGGGTGGGAGCGATGACGAGGGCGGGAACGGCGACGGGGGCGGCGGCGACGACGAGTTGGGATGGCGGGGATGGCTGACGGCAGCGACGAGGGCGGGAGCGATGACGAGGGCGGGAACGGCGACGGGGGCGGGGGCGACGACGAGACTGAGGGCAGCGACGACGCGGGATAGCCCTCGTCGTCGTCGAAGGCTCGTCGCTACAAGGTGAGCATTTTCTTTCGACCTCGCTTTCTATTCTGACTCATCTATCTCGCAGGACCACCCTCTGCGCCGGCGAAGGCCGTCGATACGCTGTTCGCCGGTGCGGGGGCGCCTGCGACGTTCCGTGTCGTCGGCGTCATCTGCGCGCATTGTCGGCGTCGTCCGCGCACACTCGCGACGTCGGCTATCTATCGCTCACAGTCTCGTAGTCTCGCATAGTCCCGTAGTCTCGCACAGTCTCGTACTAGTAGTCTCGTAAGTCACGCCCTCCCTCGTCCCGATAGCCATGTTGCTAACTGCTGCTCGCAGGCCGTGTTCTCTAGTTAGATTTTGTTGTATATGTGACGCTCACGTTTAGCCTGTATGTTGGACGCGGAGGCCTGATATGTGATGCTCACGTTGAGCTTGTATATCCAGTGCCGGCACTGGGCTTGTATAGCGGACGCCGAGCCCTGATATGTGCCGCTGAGCCCTGATATGTGCCGTTGAGCCCTGGCGTGGCGCGCGGCCGCCGTCTGCGTCGTCCGCGGGTCTTGGTGGCTCGCGCGCAGGGCTCTCGACGTCGCGCGCAGGGCTATCGACGTCGCGCGCACCATCATCTGCGTCGCACGCAACATCATCTCCCTCTCGCCTCACATCGCCCGCCTCCCTCCCGCCACATATCAACTTCGCAAACACGGGGCACGCCCTCGCCCTTCGCCTCCCTCAACGTCGCCGCCCTCGACTTTGTCCTCGCCCTCCGCCTTCGACTTCGATCTCAACTTCGACGCGACGCACCCCCGCGCTTCGACGTCGACTTCGACATGCGCCCCCACTCCCTCCCTCGCCCTTCAACCTCGCCCTTCGACGTCGACTTCGCCCTCCGACTTCGACGCGACGCGCCCTTCAACTTGCGCCCCCACCCCCGCCCTTCGACGTCGCCTCCAACTTCGACGTCGCCCCCACCCCCACCCCCGCTCACCGACATGCGCTCCCACCCCACCCCTCGACATGCGCTCCCACCCCCTCCCTCGACTTGCGCCCCCACCCCACCCCCCGACGTGCCCTCCCACCCCACCCCCGGCATGCGGTCCCCCACTTACGAGATGCGGAGGGTCGCGGTGACTGCCACAAGCTTGATAGGGGGGGAGGGGAGCAATGAGGGGGGAGGGGAGAGATGAGGAGAGGGGTGCGATGAGGGGGGACGGGGGCGCGATGAGGGGAAGGGGGAGAGATGAGGGCGAAGTGGGCGAAGGGGAGCGATGAGGAGGGAGGGGGTGTCAGAGTAAAGGGCAGTAGACAGCGATAAGGCGCGTACTCACCATGAACGACAATATTACCGTATGTATGCGTATATAAACAATAAAACATGGTTGTGCGAGATTTCCTCCCGCCCGTTTGCAGTCTCGCTCCCCTTCTCCCTTCGCGATGTCGCTGCGCTCCTCGCCTCGTGGGTGTCCGGCCTTCGTGCGCCGATCCTCTCCGCCCTTGCCCGCTTTCCGTGTCCCCCCCTTCGCGCACCTCGCCCTCTCTCCCCCTTTGCACCCCCCCTTCGCGTGCCTCCCCTATCCCTCCCCCTTCGCGCATTCGAGCCCCTTCCTCGCCCCTTCGCAATCACACCACGCGTGAGATGAGAGCGCCTTCTCCCACCTTCTTCTGACGTTTCCTTCCTGCCCTTCATCTGCCGCTTGTCCTCGTTTCGACCTCCACCTTTGTTCATCTTACGTCGGCGACGTAGCGATCTGACCCACCTACCTGGCATTTCCAGCTTGATCTCTCCCTTGAGAGCGAGGAGGGAGGGGGAGGGGGAAGGAGAGATAAGAGGTGGGGAGGGAAAGGAAGATGGAGGGGGTGAGGGGATGAAGAGAGGAGGTGAGGGGAAGGAGTAGTAGGATGCGAGCGAGGGGGAAAGTGTCGATGAGAGCAGGGGGATGCGAGGGGCGAGGGGATGATAGGGTTGTTCCGCGCCATCCGCGCCCAGGCGTGCGGATCGCGCGTGGGTTTAAAGGGTCATGCATACACCCAGTCAGCGGCGTCGACGTGCACGTCGATGAGCGCGGAGGGGCGGGTCGGAAAGGTGACGGACGCGAGTGACGGCATGCGGCGGGCGGCGAGCTTGTGTGCGGCACCCAAGGCCAGTCTGGCGCGGTGATGACGAGGGTCGGGGTGAGGAGGGTGAGAACAGGCGTGCTGTCAGCGCCGTCGATAGCGATGCGTGGGCAGTGTGCAGAAAGCGAACTCCGAAAGAAGACCTGTCACTTTCCCCTCGTTGTGGGTGGCTGCAGGCGCCTTGCACGTGAGGAAAGCCACGCGCGCGCGCAATCGGTCCGCCTGGGCGCCTGCTACTTGACCTCTTGACATACTCTGCGAGCGCTTGCTGAAGCCAGGGACCTCCGCTCGGTCTCTCCTGCCACGTACCGGCCGGATTCTCTGTATTCTAGCCTCGGCGGGGAGCTACAATGAAGTTCAGGTGCGCTTCTCAGTTTCTGACCGCTTCGCCGCTGACGCTGCCCCTAGTTCTGCTTTGAAGTTCAATGCCGTGTCGGAGTGGTGGGACGAGTACATTGCGTGCGTGACTCACTAGATGGAAGTGTCTCTTCTGACCCTCGTACAGCTACGATACCCTCAAGAAGTTCATCTATCAGCTGGAGAAGCAGCAACACGATCTCGACCAGTCCTATCACGACCTCGAAGCGCACGAGCGCACGTCCCTCGTCGGCGAGCGCACATCCCACACCGACGATCTCTTCATCCCCCTCCTCGACCGCGAGCTGCGCAAGATCGTCGCCTTCTATGAGCATCAGGAGCAGGAGCTCTTCCGCGACCTCGCCGAGCTCGAGGAGATGGTGAAGCAGCAGGACGAGGAAGGCCTCCAGGGCGATCACTATGCGGACGACGCGTACGAGGGAGACGAGTCGGACGACGACGATAGCCCGGTGCGCAGTCGCACGCGGAGCACAGGCAGGAGGCGCTCGACCTCGGGCGCGTATCGCAGGCCGAACTTGTCGGTCACTGTCGGTGCGTGGCACGCGTTCCCCTACCCCCTCACTCATAACTCACCCACGCCTAGGTCCTGCAGAAGCGATACCCGAAGACGCACCCTTGTCCCCTCCGTTCGATGCCCGCCGCTACAGCCACTCCTCCGAAGACCACGACCGCGGCCTCGAGGACAGTCTCATCTCCCTCCCCGGCAAGTCCGGCGCGCTAGGAAAGGCCCGCACGCTCGCGAACCGCATCGTCAACTTGAAGGATAGCGTCACGTCTGCGGGCTCCGCGTCCGAGACGATCTGGAACTCGCGCTCCAACTACGCGACCGACACGCGGCTGCTCTACAAGCGGCGCATTACCGCGCTCTTCACGTCGTTTACGAGCCTGAAGTCTTACGTCGAGGTGAACTACTCTGGGTTCCGCAAGATCCTGAAGAAGTACGTAGTCGGCTTGCTCGTGCTTAGGGCGTGCTGCTAACCGATCCCCCCGCGCAGGTACGACAAGGTTACGTATAGCGAGGTGCGCAAGGGCTGCGTCTACATGTCTGCTTGCGTGCTCACCTGCTCCAACAGCTACTGCCGCGATACCTGCACGACGTCGTCGATCACGCCAAGCCTTTCACCCCAGCCGCAAAGGAGCGAATCCAAGATGCTCTAGAACGCCTTTACGACCTTTACGCGAAATGCGTTTCGCATGGCGATCGCGCGACTGCAAAGCAGCAGCTGCGCTTACACAAGCGCGAGCACATCGCATGGGAGCGCGACACCGTCTGGCGGCAGATGATAGGGCGCGCGCGGCGCGGGGATAGCGACACCGAGCGGGCTCCGGGCGCGGTTCTAGTCAAGGAGCCGCCACCCCCGCTCTTCGCTATACCAACACCAATCGGACGATTACGCATTACGAAGGGCACGATCGCGTCGTTTGTGGCGCTGCTCGTCTTCATCGTGCTGCTCAACACGCAGACGGTAGACGGCGATGAAGCCAACCGCTGCTTTGCTATACTGGTATTTGCGACGATCCTCTGGGCGACTGAGGTGCGCTTCATTCCGGTCGTTTCGCTGTTGCCGGCTGACGCCTCCTTAGGCCATACCTTTGTTCGTGACGTCGCTTCTGGTGCCTCTGCTCCTTGTCTGCTTGCGCGTCATACGAAACGAGGAAGGAGAGCGGTTAGAGCCTCCAGCAGCGACCAAGTAAGTCTTGATGCAACAGCATGGATACTAAACTCACATCGCTCAGATACGTCTTCTCGATCATGTTCTCGCCGACCATCATGCTGTTGATAGGCGGCTTTACCATCTCGTCTGCCTTGAGCAAGACAAGTATCGACCGCCTCCTGATCACGCGCGTCCTGAGCCTGGCGGGAACTCGCCCACGAACCGTTCTATTAGCGTTTATGGGCGTCTCGTGCTTCGCGAGTATGTGGATTAGGTGAATGCGTCGCCACGTCGAGGGCGTTCCCCCGTGCTGATTGACCCCTTCATACAGTAACGTTGCGGCACCGACGCTGTGCTTCACTCTCATTCGCGTGAGTAATGCGCGCGCGATGTCACGGTGGCCATTAATCTCAACTCGAATCTCTCCCCACAGCCCATCTTACGGACGCTTCCTCCGAAGGCGCCGTTCGGCCCATGCCTTATTGTTAGTGCCGTCATCCTCTCCCTCTGTCGTGGGTTGCTGATATTGACGCTGTGTAGCTCGCGATTGCGCTGGCGGCGAATATCGGCGGACAGAGTTCGCCCATATCATCCCCGCAGAACCTCATCGCTCTGCAAGCGATGGAGCCGCCCCTCGATTGGGGCAGCTGGTTCGCGGTCGCGCTCCCAGTGTCGGCCATCTCGATCATCGTGATCTGGCTCTTCCTTCTCGTGTCGTACAAGCCGGCGCGCTCGCCCGACGGCGAATGCGACCTCGAGATCAAGACCATTCGGCCGACGAAGGAGCGCTTCACGGGGAAGCAGTACTGGGTGTCCTTCGTGTGCTTGGGCACGATTGCGCTCTGGTGCGTTGAGCATTCGATTGAGCAGTACGTCGGGGATATGGGCGTCATCGCTATCATTCCCGTCGTGGCGTTCTTCGGCACGGGCGTTTTGAAGAAGGTAAGCTGGTTGACGATGTTGTATCTATCGACGCTAATGGTCTCGTACAGGACGACTTCGAGCAGTTCGCCTGGACCATCGTCTTCCTCGCCATGGGTGGCATCGCACTCGGCAAAGGCGTGACCACTAGCGGCCTTTTGGAGGTGATGGATGGGCTTATCCGAGACATGGTCGAGGGCCTCTCGCTCTACAATGTCGTCCTTATCCTCTCCCCCGTCGTCTTGGTGATTTCGACGTTTATCAGCCACACGATTGCGAGTGTCTTGCTCGTCCCCATCGCGAAGGAGGTCGGCTCGAACCTGCCAGGGAACCATCAGAACCTGCTCATCTTCATCACGGGCTTGATCTGCTCGACGGGCATGGGGATGCCCGTCTCGGGCTTCCCAAATCAGACGGCGTAAGTTGACTCGCTCGTCTCGCTGACGCGCTGGCTCACGCTCTTCCCAGTGCAACTCAAGAAGACGAGATGGGCGACCTGTATCTGAGCAACATCGACTTCCTGAAGAACGGCGTCCCGGCGAGTATCATCGCGACTCTGGTGAGTACCTTCCCATCATGTCTTCGTTGAAAGGTGTAGCTGACGGTGCGTTCTTCCGCAGGTGGTCTCGACGATTGGTTTCCTGTTGATGAAGGCGATTGGGTAAGTCTTCGTCTTCGCCCTGTCTTTGCCACACCATGCTAAATGTCGATGCAGAATGTAAGCGGCCGGTTCAAGTATCTACTGGAGTATATACACGGAATCATAGACGTATACCTAATGGAGGACGACTGCGCTCTTTTTTCCACTCTCGACGTTGCGCGTACCAGCTTGAGGATATATCAACAGCCTGGCGCTGTACACACGGCCCGCTATCAGGAACACGGCGTCCGCTCTCGGTACCGAAAGATAATTGAGCTGTCGAATTCGACATTCATGCAGATCGGTGTGATCGATCTCCGCTCCCCTCGAAGCCTTACGGAAAAACACAAACGGGTAGCACGCAACGCTCGATGGTGCCTGCTGCGCCTGTCAAGCGCCCACGACGGGGGCAGCCCTCGGTGCAGCTTCGGGAGCTGTGGAGCGGGGCGCCCGGCGAACTCTTGACGTGCGTCGAACACGCGCGCAAAATATGGGGTCCCAAGAGGATATCAAGATCGCGCACGAAGGTAACCGGTACTAGTTATACAGAGGGAGGAGAACGATAACTAGGTAATATGATAGCGAATAAATACTGTCTATACGGTATGCGTAGTATGTATATGGTGCGAGCGAGAGCGAGGCGGCCGGCCGTCCTCACCACGGGCGCAGGGGTATGTGGTGAGCATTGTCCAGCTCGTTCTCGGAACGACCGAAGCGATAGGCTTCGGTGTGGCGCGACAAGTCAGCTACGCGGGCCTTCTCCTCGAGCATGGATAAGGGCACGAGCTGCGTCAGCGAGTGCGGCGTCTCCGGGCTAGAGGGCGATACAGGCGAGGGTGTACATGGGGGGACGGAGGGTAGGTCGAGGTTGAGAGATGGACGCGCTGCGCGCGAAGAACTCAAGCTGAGAATCCGTCAGTCGTTGTGTGAGGCTCCGCGACTGGATAGTCGTACCTGGGTAGTGGCGGCGACGAAGGCTCCATGGAGTCATCGCTCGTGCTCGTCAGACGACGAAGCACGGCAGCGGGGTCTTGCAAGCAGGCAGTGCGCGAGGCGTCAAGAGATGATATCGACGGCAGAGCACCGGTCAGTCCTGTCGGGAAAGATGCGCGAATGGGCGGGAGAGCGAAGTCGTTGTCGAGCATAGGCATCGTACGCGCGCGGTCGCGGTGAGAGGGCAACACCGAGGCGATGGAGAGCGGTGTCGAGGGTACGGAGAAGCTCGACGACACGACGGAAGAACTCGACGAGAGTCGTTGGTGTTGGCGAGGCGGGCCGGCATACGGGCTGTAGCGGTAGCGGCTCGCTTGACGAGGGGAGGGCGGGAGAGAGGTGGGAGGAGAGCCGCACGCTGATCTGATGACTCGGGGACCGCCTGGTCCCGAAAGCACCTGTAGAGGGCGCTCTGCTCCAAGGCGTTGCTCCGATGGAATGCGCCGATAGACGCTACCACTGGCGAGCACGCTCTCTGACGGCGGCGGCGCCGCCTGAGGAGCACGTCGTGCGCGTCTACGATTTCCTGCGGAAGGCAAAAGTTTGCCGTATCCTGGCTGGTCCGGCGATAGACAACTATCCGGGAAGGACGGGCTAGGTCGCAAATCAGTACAGGAAGCTCGCAGGGGGCGCGCCAAGCTGCTCACCCAAAGAGCGGCACCAGGTCCTCTCGGATAGGCCAAGCGACCCTCCGTGCTAGGCGGAGAGCGACCTCGTACGGCATCCAGGTGCCTTGTATCTTGAGGTATCCTCCGCGCACACGTCGAATAACAGACGCGAGCTCGGGATGCGAGTCGACCATCTTCACGATGTCGGCTGAGGCTCTGGTCAGCGCCAAAATGCGAGGATATCACGACACGAGTCGTACCTTTCGAATTTCCGAGTGCTAAGAGAAAACATGCGTCAGTCGCGAGGCATCGGTGCGATGGAGGAGGTACAAACCTTTCCAGATGCCCGTCCATAGAACGTATCCATCGTCGATGTCCATCATGATCCACTGGCCGTTGAGAGGGTATTCGAAGACGGGTCTACCGAAAAAAGTCAATACGAGGGATTCTGCAGAAAGCGACGACGTACATGTAGCCACGGGCATCGTTAGACGTGATGTATCGGCCTTTGGTAACGTGATGCTTCGCCGTGTTGTACAGCTGAAAGCGCGACGAGGAGGGAAGAGGCGATGTGGCGGAATAGACGTCCTGCGGGGTGGCGCTGTGAGCGAGTGGCGACGACGATGACGAGGCAGCCAACTACACACCTGCATTGCGAAGCGTTCCCTGGAAGTTGTGAGGCAAGCGCGCACGAAGATGGAGGGAGGAGGAGAGGGCGCAGGGATGCGCAGTCGGTCGAGGGAAGAAAGGATCAGGGCATGACGGAGGCGCGTATTTAATCCCGCTGGGACATTCAGACCCCCGCCACGCGCTGAACAGATCAGGGCTCGGCTCCGGCAAAACAATCACGGGAAGGCGCAGGCGGTCAAATGGATCCCCACCTCCGGTCACACCGCCCTGGCTTTGTGGAGAGGCCGTTGCCTTTTCCGTGCGGGGCCTATTGCGGGCAAGCTTATCGACGCGGGGTGCCGGCGTTGCTGCTACAGACTGAATCTCGAGGCTATCCGTCCCTGCCTCTATGAGCTACGCTGTATACAGCTACGAAGAAAGGTTCAGGCGCACCCCCGGATAGCTCGACGGGCCTACGATCCGCTCGAGCAGGAACAACGGCCTCGAGAGCGGAGAACATTCGAGGGAACCGGCGGATAAAGCAATTCGCGGGTAGTCGGATACGCAGGATCAGTCCTTTGACAGATCTGCTCATCAAGCGCAGCAGCTGGCGCGCTTCTGCACCCCACCGTCGCAATGATTGGCTTATGGCAAGGGCGGACCGCGTGCGTCCGCTGTATAGTCGATGAGTCTGCGGCACAGGTGGGAGCGAACGAGAACCTGACGAAACGGAAGGCTGGCGCATTGAGGCTAAAGGGGAAGGACGAACTCGCCCTGTTTGTTTAATTTTGCAAGGGGCAGCTTGGCGGCTTTTGCATCCGTCCCTTCGATCACACCTGTAATCAAGACCTCGATCGAGGTCCGATCGGCCTCTATACAATTGCGGATACGGCGGATGCGTCGGCATGTCTGTCCCTTGCTTGGCCGTCCCATTCAATCGTGCGCAGTCGAGACGTCGCTCTTGGGTGCCCGCCGTGCGCAGCAGTCCCTCCGACGCCCTGCCTACCGTCCTCGGCAACCGCAGCAGGACGCTGATACTCCGGGTGTCGTCGTACACAAGCATGCTGATCTTCCCAGGACCTGAAGCCGATCCACTCGCGAGGAAAGTGGCGAGCTCGACGGCGTGCGACACGTTGCATCTCGCTGATGTCGAGGACTATTGTGCGCTAGGCGCGTCATCGAGCAGTATAGGTCACTGCACAGGCGCGGCCGTTCCTTTGCGCAGTAGCGGTCGAGCCGACGCCGCTTGTGGCATGTGCAGTCCCCATCGTGCGCTCCACAGGAGCCTCGCGAGCAGGACGCGCGCTGTGGGTCGAAAGCTGTCCGGTCCGCCACCTCCCGAGCCGTCAACAGTCGCATCACCCCCGCGCGTCTGAATTGGCTGCGCAATCCGCTACCTGTCAAGGCTTTCGGGGTGTACTCATGCAAGCGTGCGTGCAGGTTGACGTCTTCTGTCAGATGGATTAGCCCCCGAGGTCGACGGCGTGTTTGGGAATGTGGTCGCTCGAAGACGCCCTCTCAGATTATTCATTGCACTTAGGTATCGTCGCAGAAGAAGGAGGGTCTCCTCAGGTGGAGAACATGTTATGGAACGAACTACTTCTCTATGAAGGGACAGTATGGTCAATACGCACGAGACTCGCCTGAGAGGAAGAAACCCTTATACTGAGGCGCATATCCTCTTCGTAGAGGACGTGCGTCGGTTTATTCGGCCTCCTCCCGCCAGGTAGTTCCATGCGCCCAGATTGCGAGTAATAAGGGCCATTGAGACGAATATCGAGCACTAGACTGTCCAAAGATAGGCTCAGGTCAGATATTGCAGGAAGCCCGACGCCACGCACCGTAGCCGAAGGACGGACTCCTCGGTGAGAAACGCGTGCCAGCTCGAAGCACGAGTTGAACTTGAAGTCGAGGTTCCTCGACATCGTGATGGGTCACGTGAAGGTTCGACTTCAGGCACGGCGGTACCGGCTTTCGTACGATGTGCCGCAGGATGTCCACGGCGATGGGTTTACCGCGTCCATGTCTCGTTCCCAGCGCTTTCGAAGTCTTCAACGCGTGGCGTCGAAGATTACCTTTGAGAAAACCACGGCCTTTGGGCCCTCAAGGTACGGAAATCGCCACAAGTAGCGGACTGAGCGAACGGGCCGTCGACGATCTGCATGATACAAAACCAAAGGGGTGTTTGCGAGGCATGGGAATCAGAGCGTACGAGGAAGGGTGCACGTCGAGAGAGCTGGAGCCGGGCCGGGCTTGTGTTGGTCACGCGCATTTGCTCTCGTTGAGAAGGGCGGCGTTGATCAATGGTCGGGTGCAAAGCTCTAGCGGAAAGTCAGTGTCCTCAATCAGTTGCACGAAGAAGCAGCGCACAGTCTCGAGGGATGACAGAAGCACGCGGTACCGAGAAGCGAGGCACTTGGATGTGGGGGGACTACCTGAAGAGAATGAATGTAGTGACGCCCTTCAATGGTCCGAAGCGGACCGTCTGAATGACCGGAGGACAGGCTGCTACGAATACCCTTCTTGAAGACGGATCAGCAGGTCGTCGAGCGATATGGAGACCAAGTTGCACGGATGCCAATCACTGTGGTCGTGTTGGCCTCGAAGACCGCGGGGAAATTGGCCGGGCCGGACAGAGGCGTCGACTGGCGACCAGGAGGAGATTAACCTGGGGTACAAAGTCAACAATGACAGTTCGAGTCCGAAGAAGAGGCGAAATGGTGCTGACCTCTCGACAAAGCCCCACGATATCATGTTCGCTTCCTGACGACGTCGTAGGGTATTCCCAGAAGTTCGCCATCGGGACGGACATGCGAAGCGTCAACTTGGAGGTGCTCGCGTAAGGTACGTTTGCACTTTTTGGCCCGATGCCCGTAGTTAGACATAGCTAGTCCGAGCCATAGTCCATTAGAGACGCGAGTTTAGAGACTGACAGATACGACTATAGCAGTTACCGCCAGCTGTCGAGAACGTGGTAGAAGACGCGACGTTGGTAAGAGCAGATGCACGCCTTTAGCGGAGCGCCAGCAAATATCTTAGAGAGAGAGCTATGGAATCTCAGGTTGCGGTAGCGCCGGGGGTGACCTCATGTCGTCGCCCGTCGCATGTTGGGTCTTGTTGAACAAGAAGTTGCGTGTAAGTGTGTAAGCTGAGGAGCTGAACGCGCCGAATTTGCTGGTTTCTCGCATAACTCGGTTGTTGGAATAATAAGTACGCGTTGAGAGCCATCTCGGGTTTCAAAGCGCGACCATGAGCGCGACGTATTCGCCGATAACGCACGTTGTCGTGATGGGCTGAACTGAAGCAAGAAACCGGCAAGTGCCGAACTCAATGGCGCGTGGAGCATTATGTGGCGTTGTCGGCTCGATCTCTGCTCCCGACGGTCAACTGTCCTGGCGACGTCTTACTATTACTGAATTATAGGAATCCCTGCACCTCCGTCTCTTTACATGGAGGGCATAATTTTAAGGCGTGCGCTTTTTCCACCACCGACATTCCCTCCCTCTTTACCTAGGGTGCCGTCTCTTCTGCGGGACCTCTTCCCGGCAAGTCGGCTGACTCTCTGATGCTCTCTATTCCTCCAGATATATCTTTGTCTACTGCAGAATGCGGGTGCGGGCGCTGTCCCGAGATGCCCTCCGCTCTTAACCTTGGCGGCGCGGTTCAAGTCTGGCGCCAAATGCTGTGCGTAAGGGCCGGCAGTCTGAGCGGCGAGCAGCCACGCATGCTCTCCGGTTCTGCGACTCCATGTATTCTGGATATCAATTTTGTGACCAAACGCGACCTCCAAACTGCGGCGGCACGGACGGCGATGGCGGCGCTACTGCCACAGGAATGCGATGGTTTCCTGAAGGAGGGTGACCGGAAGCGGCGATATCCTGTAGACGTGCGCGGCGCTTATTGGGAAATTTTGGGGCGTGAATTGGGTGCGCGGACTGGCGGTCTTCTACTCAAGCCTGCAGAGGCTGAGGCCAGTGGCAAGTAGCAGGGTTCGTTGCATCGGCTGGCGGTGCGGCTGAGCGTAGATTACTCCCTTCGCGAGGCGTGTTCGTAGTCCTCCGGCCTTCTTCCATCCATTGACTGGCCGCTCCCACAGCTGCCGATGCGAGGTCTTCTGCGGGGCGCTCCAACTAGACACCTTCAGCGGACGCATTCTGTGCGTCCTACTGCATCTGCCTATGAGATTCGGCGCTCTCGTCACGAAGAGGTGGCAGGTCTTCACTGGATCCTCTTCGTGGTCGACCTGGTTCGACGACTTTGCGCACCTGGACCGTCATTCCCTTCCGAACTCGTTCGAACCCAGCAGCCTTCGTATCGTCAATAGCGGTCAGTCCTTCGGCGCCAATGGCGCGCTATCCAGCGGCTACCTTGTAGCGACACTCGAGCGCGTCGAGCTTCCACTTTCGCCTTTTCTGCGCATGCTCTTTTTTTCCTCCTGGAATGTTAGTCTTGTTATCCGGACGAACTGCGCTGGCACGCGCATTGCCTTGCGACGGCATGCCGCTCATGCACTATCTCAAGTGTCCCAAATTTTTGGTCCTCTTCCAAAATATAGAGTAGCTGTCCACGCTTGCTCGGTTCCCTTTGCGCTCAACTCCTTCCTTCTCCCCTATGATTATTATAGCTTCCGCCTGCATGTTGTTCGCTTGTCCACGTACTTTTTCGCTTTCTTTACTATGCGTCGCTACTCCTGGTCCTGACGCTTCTCTTTCTCTATACTATCACGCGTGTCTCCCTCGCATCTGATTCTACTGAATATCACACGCCTGAACAAGACGCCCATCCTTCAACTGTAAAGCTTTCAGTGTCGCTCTATCCACCAACACAGCCGAGCTCGCCCGATCCGACAATCCCACCAGCGCCGTCACCATCACCTCCGGGTTGCCCGCCTGCTGCGCCTGCCGCGAGACTTGGGATACTTGCGCGTTGGCGTCCGCAGGCGTAGCCCGCACTGCGTGCGACGGCACCAGCGCGCTGAACCTAATGACGACTTGTATTATCCAGGCTGGGGAAGACGACGTGCGCGAGAGTTTGGTAATGCTATCGAGTACTGCACTGAGATGCGTGCGCATGTACTCTTTTCCGCAGAGGCGCAGGAAGTGCGCGCTCAGGGGTGATATTGAGCCTGAAATTTTCGAGTCGGAGGCAGAGCCGGTCAGAGCATTGACCAGTTGAGATGAGGGGGCTTACCATGCCACATTCAAGGGACTCCGTAGGTGTCCGATTTGTGATCGGTACGATGCGTGGGCCAATCGAGCTTTTGACAGTCTTTGTAGCAGTAGTAGACTGAGAGGCAGGGGCAGCGGCGAATACTCCCCCCTGAGCCTCCTGCCACCGTCGTTCGACACTGACGATATCATATCAACGGGCGCTATTGGAAAACGTATGGTTCCACTCACTCCACTGAACGAGCACGTTTTCTGGTAGCTCACACGCGCTAGGTCAAGGCGCTCGCGTACTGCAGCTACTGCTGCACTCTCGAGTAGCTCCTCAGATGCGATCTCTGGATGCTCGCGCGCAACTTCGGCATACACAGTCTCCATCGCAATCAGTCGGAGAGCCTCCGTAACCCGCAGCGTCTTCTGCTCGCGATGCAGCGCGATGGTGAGCGGAAGGACTCCAGCTCGCAGCGACCACACCAGCGCCCTTCGATCCTCCGAGTTCTTCCAGATCGACGTGAACGCGAAGCAGATGCCATCCGCCACGCTGCGGATCTTCGCCGCCATCGCGGCGGGCGACTCTGTCGGATCGGCTGCCAGTGACTGCATCGCGAGCAGGAGGTCGACGAGTGTGATCATTACTTCGTGCGGCATGGTGCGCACGGGCGGAAGAGGTTCGGAGAAGAATTGAATTGCATTAAGTTTATTCTTGAGATACTGCAAGAGATTGATCCTGACGTTCGATCTGACGTCCTGCGTGATGTCTTCGAGGAGCATACGGCAGTGCGACACAATGCGAGTATAAATCTTGCGAGTGCGGTCGCGGGTCGCCCAGCGAACGCCTTCGAGGGGGACTGGTCTATGAGCTTGTAGTCGACGATAGCGGGGGATATGCCGGAGTGCCATACGGCGTGCTTCAGCACGGCTTCATCGAGAAGGTTGGCGCATACAAAGATGGACTTCCGCGCACTGGGGGAGGAGATATAGTCCCCAATTCGCAGCCATAGGACGAATAGTAAGCCATACACCAGTGGCGTTTGTACGACGAGGTCGAGCAAGACGAATTTCATGCGTAAAAGGTGGCAGAAAATCGCGCTCATTGTATCAAGCGGGATGTCCTTCAGCCTCTCCGTACCAATATGGTGCATGGGGTGAAGGTAGTCGAGCCATGGAATCAGATGGTGCCATATACGACGGACGCCGTCAGTAACAGCCTCGGAGAAGTTATCAGGCAGGTTGAGAGCGTCCTTAAGGGCGTGTATGTTCCGCAGAACCAGAGTTACTGAGCGGGATTCAAAATTCAGCCTACTTCCATTAGGAAGAGTAGGCGATACAGCGCGCAGATGGTCGAAGAGGCGCGGAGAGCGCAGTGTCTTCTTGATCTCTGCGGCTACAGTTGCAGCCTCGCCCGACGAAGGATCAATCAAGCGATAGCGCTTGATCAGGAAGGAGAGCGAGATGTCGGATACCGGAGCTGACATGGGAGGCTTGCGATGAGGGTGCAGAGCAAGAAAGTACGAGCGTCGTCGTTCACGCGGTTAGATGGGCCTGACGAACACGTGAGCAGAAGTTCAATTCCCACGCTTGCCGAACGTGTCCGGATGTTTTCTCTTTCGACTGCCATGACCTGCGCTCCAAAGTTATCCTTCTGACATGTCGGCACTACCTCACAGTGACCAATGTCTACCGCCGTCTTTGCTCGCAACGTCCTTTCTGGCGCCGACCTTGTGGTGCAGCAGGACGCGCGCTGATTCGACTTTCATTCATCCCTTCCAGCTTCGGTCGATCTCACTCTCAAGTGAGTCGCCCCTTCGCAATATACATAGCACAATGACGCTACCCGTCGCACAGTAGGCACTTTCATCAGCAGGACGCGCTCAGAAAGTTGTCTAATGGTTACTGCGCGGCCAACTAAGTTGTCTAAAGGTTATGGCGTTAACTTTTCTCCGCGGTCTAGCTGATGTTTCTGCTAACTCGGCCTGTCTCTCGCTCGCGCCACCCAGCACTCTCAAAAGGCCTCACCCGTTACATCCATGGTATAGGGGCTTGCGGACTGGTTTGAAAATTTGCGAGGTTGGTACCAGTTGCGCAGACTGTGCTTCAACGCCCGAGTTGTCTAATGGTTATGACGTTGCTTTCCGGCCTTGGCTGCTTAACCGTTGTCTAATGGTGGTAGGCAGAGGTTGCGGGTTCGAATCCCGTCTCGGGTTGCCTTTTTGCAGCGCCTAGCGGTCGAAACAGAGCGCAGAATGAGGGATTGCAGTCGAGCGGGAGCAGGTCCGGCGATCAAGAGTCTATGACCGTGGTATACGTCCGAAGTCAGTTAGCCTTTTCGATCTCGGCGTTCTTTTTGATCCCTTTTCGCCAGCTTGCTGCGGGAAAGTCCTTCAGCAACTCGTTCTGCGTCGAAGCATAGGTTACCACCTTGTGCTAGAGCTCTTGAACATGTATCTTATGCCTGTTCAAGTCGAACTTACCGTCTCGTGATTCATGCTTGACGTGGCGTCCGGGCCGGACAATTGTCAAGCTTGTTCTTGGTTCGAACCGTCATGCCGACCGTTGGGATACTGCGTTGTCCGTATCTTTCTTTCCTTTCCCCTCTGCGAGTCACTCATTGCTGTATCGACGACACTAGGCCAGCCTCGCGTCCGTCCGCCAGGTTAAGCACATTTACGTCCTCCTCGTGCTTCTGTGCAAGTCAATCACTACGCTACTGAATTGCGCTCGCCGTGGACATGGCGTAGCCTCCATCATTTTGTGCCTCAATTCGGAACGGGGCGCTTACTCCCGGCCGTCATCGTGCCCCAGGTTCCACGTCGAACGCGCTCAACGCAGGCAGCGAACCACACGGATTGACTTCCTCCGTAGACCTCTCCTTTCCTCCGCGAGTCACTGCTCCACGCGCGGCGTCTATATCTCAATTCTCCGGGTTCCTGCTAGTCGCATACGATGGTGTCAAACATGGCGGCACTCAACGACCGCGACGATCTCACCGACACTCGGGAGTGCCACTCTCCCGAGTTGCTTCTGGTCGATCCACCGGCCCCTAGGCATGCATCTATGGTCGAAACCTATTTCGGTGCGCACTCGCAAGGCACGTCCAATCATGCCTCAGGCGACGGAACTCCGCCTACGGCGGCGCTGTCGATCGCAGTGTCCTCCGCGACGATATCAGCCGTCAATTCCGACGCCCCCTCAGAGGCCAACCTTGACACTCTCTCGCGCAACATCGCCACGCTGAAGCGCAACATCGAGATCCACAAGCGCCGAAATCAAAAGCTCGCTAGACGTGTCGAGGAGCTTGAGGGACAGAAGGATGAAGCGGACGCGCAGTGCGAGACACTGGAGAAGGAGCGGGATAAGGTGACGAGGGGGAGGGACGCATGCGTGGCGAGATCGGATACACAGGACACCGTGCGGAGGGAGATCGATGCGCTGCGCTTGGAACTTGGGAGGATCAAGGTGCGTGGCTTTGTCCTACATGTAATCCGCTTCCCTCACCATGGCGCCAGCGCGCACTGGGTGACGCTGAAGAGGACCGAAACGAGCGTGTACGGGACGCGCAAGCGCTCAAGCTCGATCTCGACGCGAAGGCGGTGGAACTGTGCCAGAATGAAGGGGATTTGCGAAGGCAACGCGCGGAGCTGCGGGAGATGGGCGACGATCTGGAGGACAAACGCACCGAGTTGCATACATTGCGCACTGCGCTAGCGCAGTCTCAGGTATGTCGTGCGTGTCGGCATATCCCCGCTCAGCTGACGTGTATGTTCAGGACGCGAGGAAACGAACCGAAGAGGACAGAACGCGCGTCGAGGGCAAGCTTTCGCAATCCAACACCGCTCGGGAGGTGCTCAGCGTGCGCGCTTCTGCCGCCGAGGCCCACGCCATCGCAGCCGAAGCGCGCGCCGTTGACGCAGAGGAACGCGCCGACAACGCCCTCGAGCGCGTCGCTGAGGCGGGGGCAATCGCGCTCTCCTCCAGTGCTCGCGCATCAGACGCCGAATCTGTCGCAACCGCTGCTGAAGCACGTGCGGCTGCCTGCGAAGAGCGCGTCGCCCTCGCACAAGAGCGCACCATCATCGCAGAGACTCAGGAAGCTGCTATCGCCGAGGAACTGCGCGTTGCGAAGGACGCGCTTGAAGCCGCGGAAATGCAGGCGGCGCGCGCAATCACGGACAAGCAAGAGATGCTGCAATCTCTGCAGGTCCGGTCCACCGAGCTCGCCTGCATCCGAGATGAGCTTGCACAGTCCACGGATGAGCTCGCTCGAGCGCACGCGGAAATCGAGGAGACCAAGGTCGAGCTAGCTGGGAAGGAGATGGCGAGGCTTGAGATGCAGGCCCATTTCGTGGACCTGCGGGACAGATTCGCCGAGATCTCGTGCAGGCTGGGGGTCCCACACTCGGCGCCTTCAAAGGAATCATCGCCTTCTAGGTCTCTCTCTTCGGCGCGCACGGTAGCGCCGTATTCGGCTTCGACATCGGCTCCTCCGTATACTGCGCGTGTAGCGTCACCTGTAACTCTGGCAAGGGTCGCGGCATCTTCACCCTCACTCACGACTCCGATGCTAGCGCATCCTTCTTTCTCCATGACTCGTCCCTCCTCCGTATCGGCCAGCTCGACGGGCTTAACAGCGACAGACCCGAGGGATGATCCTTCCTCTGGTGCGAGCGTAGAACCTCATTCTGCTCATTCGTCGCGCGCTCCTACAAAGGTCCCTGCAACACTCCGGCCAATCGGTGGTCCTTGCCTCGAGGGAGAGGACGATGCGGTGGAATCGCACCTCTCGCTGAGTCGTGGCTCTGCCGACGACGACGACGGTACAGTACGAGGTCATCACTCGCGCAGTCCGTCAGCGTCCAGAACCTCTGTCCGCCAGCAAACCGGCTCCGATGTCCCCTCTTTATCGTCGTCACTTGACGATGCTTCAGCTCCAAGCGAGTCGGAGGCCCCGCTCGGCCAGAACGGCGTCGACGAGAAGTCCTCGTCGCCGAAGCGGCCCAGACAACGCCCCTATAGCCCAAATGCAGTCGATGTATCGAGTATCTCAACGAACAAACGGCCTCGACGAACGCGCAGCTCAAAAGGCTTCCCTCCTACGAGCACCTCCAGCTTAGGCCGTACGCCATTGTCTGACAGACGACCTCGGTCGTCGCGGAGAGCGACGCGCGGCGATATTAAGCCTGTGCCTTGGGAGACCTTGAAGCCCAAAGTGCGTGAGGTTTCGACGAAGCCAAGGAAAGATACGAGGACCGGAGAGCTAGGTCAGTGTCGTGAAAATTGAGTGCTTGCCGCAGTCTGATTTGGCGTCGTAGGCTCATCTGCAGGGTCGTCCGTTGATGAACGAGGAGCGCGCAGGTGTGGGCAGGTGATTATCATTGTCTGTCTTTCTTGAATACTCTCCGCTAATCATCGCTCGAGTGTGAGCGCACCCAAGATCACCTTACGAGCCCGCGATGGCTCCCCGGACCTCTAGGTCCGGCGTCTATATGTCAGATGTGCGTGTCCTGACTATCTTCTATGTTGTCGTGGCAGATAACAAACTTCGAATAGATGCTGGCGCAATAATCGCAAGAACACCTGAGCGTGTCCCCTTCGGGGTGACATACGAAAATTTTGGAACGATAAAGAACACTTGAGCGTCGGCGAATTGGGGAATACCGGCACAGGCGAGCGGACGTTGCGCCCGTACTAAGATCCCTCTTTCCCTCATGTGAACTCGACATACATGTACCTCATCTTGATCTGGCCTCACTTTCTTGATCCCTCATGAAGCATTGCCTGCGTTCCATGATCATTTGTACCTCATGTATCCAACTAGTAGAAGCTCATCCGAGCACAAATATGACAAGTTGTCTTGCTACCTCTCTCGGCACCATTGAACAGATCTACAAGTACTTCGCCATCCACTCCACAACGTTCTTAAATGCGCCCTCCTTCCCCGCCTTCACAGCCGGGTCGTTCTGGTCTCCGCGCACCGCAAACCCATGCCTGCAGCCCGGCCAGTAGTCCTGCTTGTACCCAGGCGCGAACTTCCCATCACCCAAGATGGCGTCCGTCTTCGCCTGAAGCTCGGGCGGGAACATCTGGTCGACCTCGCAGCTCTCGATGAGGAGCGGCACGTTCGTCTTGGCGTACCGCTCGATGTCCTCGGGGACCTCAAGGTGCGAGGGGTGCGCGACGGCGCCGACCTTGATGACGCCGTCGAAGGCGAGGTCGAAGACGTAGCGGGCTAGAAGAGCGGTATCAAATAGTGATTCGGGAGGGAAGTACAGAGACGCGCGTACCGCCGAAGCAGTACCCGACCGCGCCGAAGGAAGTGACTCCCTGGGCCTTGAGGCCGTCGATGACCCTGTCGAGCGAGGGCCGCGTCTTGTCCTTCCCGTGGTTCACGAACCATTTGGGGATGTCCCAGTTGCTCTTTTTCATCGGTGAGCGGCGCGCTCGACAGGATCGTCAGGTACGTACACCAGGAGCCAGGGCGTCCGCAGGCGTAGGGTCGCCGTTCAGGTAGTCAGGGATGACCGTCTTGAAGCCGTTCGCGGCGAAGTCGTCCGCCATCAGCTGCGAACGACCGCCAGATATGCAACAGGACGCGAGAAGTGGGCGGAAGACGACGAACCTGGCTGTTGACGAGTTGCATGCCGAAGATGTCCGTCAAGAAGAGCAGGACCTTGTCCGTTGGGTAGTCCTGCGCGGGTGTGGCTATGTACGCGTCTACGCCATTGATCTTCTCGATTCTGCCGGTGGGTGTACCCTCCCAGCGAACGCCTGCCGTCGTCGGTCAGTACAAGTCGGTCTCAGAGAGCATTTGCACCCACCGCGAACGCAGTCCTTGCAGAAGCTCATGAAAGTCGAAGAGGTAAGGGCCGGAAGAGAAGAAGTTGAGATGAAAGAGATGCGGGGTACGTTGCGCGTCTCTAAGGACGAAGCCCGCCTTTTATAGCGACGAAGAGAGGAAAGAGTGCGACCTCGCGGCCCCAAGTCGTGATGCCATCGGACATCGACTCTATGGCGCGAGATAGGCGTTGGAGAATCGGGAAGTAGAGAACCACCCCATGCCACCGCACGCGCTCGTCTTCAAGGCTAGTCGTCCAAGCGTGCTATTGCAGAGGTCAATCAGTCGTGCCGCTCTCGACGAAGAGGCATGGACGCACGATGAGCTACTGAAGATTGAAATACATTCGGCCAAGGGCCAGTTATCGTGTACCTCAACATCTCGCCTGCGCTAGCTGGTATTCGCCATGTGAGTTTCCCGAGTCGAGCGGGGAATGCGGGTAGCGACCACAGCGATGCCTTGTGATGACTGGATAGGATTACGATGAGCTTCGAGCTCTGCGGTTCGCATCCGACGAAAGCAAAGAACGCACCGATGGAGGGTGGAAAGGACGGGTGGCAAGGACTTCGCGCTGAAAATAGTGACGTCGCTCGCCACCCATCTGAAGAAGCGCCTATGACCTGAATGTCCAGCTGTCCATGCCGCACACCACTGAAGGGACCGCCTCTTGACTGCGTCAACGGCCTTGAGCGCACAACGCCCGCTACAACCCACGGAAGGCACTCTGATTCATCACATTACCGAAATCACAGATGCATCGCCATCCACTCGACAACATTCCTGAACGCGCCCTCCTTGCCCGCCTTCACCGCCGGATCGCTCGGGTCGCCACGCACCGCAAAGCCATGCTTACAACCCGGCCAGTAGTCGCGCTTGTACCCCGGCGCAAACCTTCCACCCCCGAGGATCTCGTCCGTCCTCGCCTGCGCGTCCGGCGGGAACGAGCGGTCGATCTCGCAGCCTTCGATCAGCAGCGGCACGTCCGTCCGCGCGTACCGCTCGATGTCGGCGGGGACCTCAAGACGCGAGGGGTGAACGGCGGCGGCGCAATTGATGACGCCGTCGAAGGCGAGATCGAAGACGTAGCGGCCTGAATGGAAGGGAGGTGGGGGTGAGCAGGAGGTCGCGCATATATGCGACCAAATTGGACTCACCTCCGAAGCAGTAGCCAACGGCGCCAAAGGTCGTCACACCCTGCTCCTTGAGCCCGGCGATGACCTTGTCGAGGGGCGGGCGAGTCTGCTCGGCGCCATGGTTGGCGGCCCACTTCGCCACGTCGCGCGTAGCCTAGAAAATGATGAGCTAAGTTCAACACACAGCTCAAACTACGAACCCCCGGCGAGAGCTCCTCCGCGGGCATAGGATCGCCGTTCAGATAGTCCGGTATGACGGTCTTGAAGCCGTTGGCCGCGAAGTCGTCGGCGAGAAGCTAAGAAGATGGTCGGCGCAGATATGCGGTAATCCTTGATTGTACTCACTTGATTATTGACTAGCGGTATACCGAAGAGGTCCGTGAGGAAGAGCAGGACCTTGTCCTTCGGATAGTCTTGTTCGGGCGTTGCGACGTAGACGTCGACGCCGTTGATCGTCTCGATCCTGCCGGTGGGTGTACCCTCCCAGCGGACGCCTGGGAGACGTTAGGAGTAGCGGACATGAAGGGGATGGCGTAGGCGCTCACCTCGAACACAGTCTTTGCAGAAGCTCATCTTGATAGCCAGGTCGGGATGGGTAATGAGGGGAAGTGGGAGGACGAATGCGAAGGGACCTACCCTTTATACGGACGGACCGCAAAGAATTGACTGACCAAAATACAGTCGTCCGTCCAATCAGGTAGCAGCGCAGCGTGCACGGATGGTTTGCCGTTCAGGTCAAAGCCACGTCATCGTCCTCAGGCGGTAAACTTCACTCGTGTCACGGCTCGAGTGCGCTGCTCCCATAAGCTGCATGGCCAAAGGATGGATATAGCAACGGAAAGTACATGGTGTGGCGAGCAAGAGAGTCGAACATGAGAGTAAACCGGAAGCGTCGCCGTCAAATGAGACGCGTCATCGCTGACTAAGCTCGGTTCCGAGAGTCAGCATGTCACGTGTCATGGTTCAGCGTCGACAATGGCCAGTCTCCGCCAGATTGTCAGAGACGCGCTGCCAAATCACACTGAGTTACGAAGCCGAAGGCAGTCTGCGATGAGAATCTCGACGCTCCATATCCTAGGATGGCCGCAACAGATAACATAGTTCGGGCGAGCGTGCACGGGTCACGTCATCTTCGGAGTACTTCGATTGATTATGGTCTAGGTGTGTAAAGAGGGAGAGCGCATATATATGGACGCCTCTACGGGCACTCACGCTTTGCTGGGCAGGAGCCGTACTCTCACTTGGGAAAGCGTAAGTCAATGTACTGTCGGGAAAAGCTCAATGCAACGCGACTCACATCCAAGTCAAGGATTTCAATAGGCTGTAGCGTCGCTTGGCTCTTGGCAGCCAGTCTGTGCGATGAAATTTGCCAGAAGCAAGGCTGTGAAGAGACTGCATAGCTCACTCGCTCTCGGCATCTTCAGTGCGAGGCTCTGCGCGCCTGCCAAACAAACGTTCCCGGGGCGTGAGATTTTCCTCTACTGGAAGCCCCGTCTCTGTAGCAGAGTAAGTACGTGCAGCGAATCCCAAAGGCAAGATACTCACTAAAGAAGCTATGCGATAACTGAACGTACGGCATGCCGCGAGACTTGCCCGCCCACCAATCCGGGAAGAACTGGAGGGCGCGCGCGCACCGACGCGCGCCCTGCATAAAGTGCACCGCCATGAAGAACGTCTGGGGGGCGTCGGGATACGGCCCCGGCACCGAGAAGGGACTCATCCACCGCTCCTGCGCCAAAGTGATATCCAGACTGAGACTGACGGTGTGGTGCGGGTTGTACGCGGCCCCGAGGCGCTGCTTGATCTCCGCCTGGTTTTCTTCTAGGTAGAAACGCGCGATGGCGACGAGGAAGGAGAGCTTCTTGGCGCTCAGCGACCCTGGCGGACGGTCAGATCGAGTGAGCTGCACATCGGGCCGCATACCTGCGGTCTCCTTGCCGCGCCAGCAGACGGTCCCATGCTGGCCATCCGTCCAGTTCGCCCTCTGACATTCCTCCGAGCAGAAGAGGACTTCCCCGCATGGACAAGCGCGCAGGTCGGTGGATTCCGGATTGGGGCACTGAGTACAACGCGAGGTCAGAACCTTAGTCTTCGTACAGTATCCAACACTCACCTCTCGTCTCCTGCAGGTCTGCAGCTCGGGCCATTCCTTTTCCCACGCCTCGATGAGCTTGTAGCGTTCGGTATATGTAACGACGATGTGCGCGACTCTATCTCGGAGAGATTGACGATCGGAGCGTGAGACGAGCCGGAAAGCGTTGTGGAAGGCCCTCAGCGCCGCGGGGGTCACAAGCGCGCCCGCAACCAGGTCGAACATTGGCTGCACGTCGACGAGCCCGAGCTTTTCCAGCTGGATCAGGATGTAGAAGACCCGATGCCGTATCGCGCAGGTGATCGCAGACGCGTCGGTCGACAGGCGGCAGATGGCGAACAGTATCTCGAGCAGACCCTTCAGGATACAGCTGTTGCGCGGTTGCAGGAGCACCATAAAGAGGCCTTGTGCGAGGGTCCGCGTCATGCGTTGAGGGTAGCCAGTCGCGCTTAATTCGGCGAGCTCGATCAGGGAGGACATCATGGCCGTGTGCAGCGCCCAGATCTCGTCCTCGAGTTCGGGCTCCACTGTGCTGCGGTGCAGCAGGGACGCGACCTGGTAGGTCATCTCGCAGTAAATCCGCCGCGGGAGATAGAAGTTGATGCGTGAGAGCTCGTGAACGAAGAGTTGTCGGACCTTCTCGCCCTTGACGCCGCCGACGCAGTCATTCGTGAAGCGCAAGATCGCTCGAAAATATTCGCCGCCCGGGCGGTCGAGCGTGAGCGCGATCGTTCGCCATTTGAGCCACATGTCGACCAGGATCTCCTGGGCTCGAGCTTCGGCAATGAGAAGGATACCCTCGAGTCGGGCGTTTGACAGCTCGTAGAAGCTGTCGACGATCTCCTTGAGGGATGGGGCCACGTGCGAAAGGACGAGGGCCCGACAATCCGCGGGGTCCATGAGGTCTGTTTCATGTCGGTGGGGGAAGACGAGCAAGTACTCGATCCATTCAAACATGCGGATCCACGCCGTGTCGTCAAAGACCCAGAGAGAGCGTAGCCCAGGGCGGTCGGCCAGTTTGCGCAAGCTGAGCAAGGCCAGAATCGGCGCAACGATGCGATCTTGCGCATTAGCCTGCGACGCAGTCCAGAACTGTTCGTATGACAGGTCCTCGGGTGTTGGGGGCTCACAGCGTAGAAAGTAAAAGGGATCGAGCCTCCTTAAGATGTCCAGAGCCTCCTTGACGAGATCCTTTGTGCGAGCTTGCTTGACGTCGCGGGTGCGAAGGTCTTCGAGGACTTCTTGCAGTTGTTGAAATTTATGGTCGGCGGGAAGACCCAGTTGATATCTACAGCGCATTGTACTTGAGTGTTCAGTCGTCATATGTCGAAATGGTCGGCGTACCTGATCGATAGTGCGAACATTCCTTGTCCTGATTGAGTGGCAAATCGAGTGGCGCGCGCTTGATGTCGCTGCAGAGATATGTCCAGTGTAAGAGGCTGGTAGGGCAGCGCCTGGTGGAGGAAATTGCGTTCGAGGTAGACTGTGATATTTGCTTGTTTGGACAAAGAGTTTTTAGGTTGCTCGAAGTGGGAGAAACCAAGGAGCGAATGATGGTGATTCTGTCACTGAGAACGTGACGCGTGTTCGATTTCACGGTCACGTGATACCATTGTTTGCTTTTGGCCAGACATGGCTCGTTGTGATCGGCGGCTTTTGAATCGAAGGAAAATTCATTGAAAGATGGTATCGTTGAGCTCATGCTATCTATCAAACCTGTAGCGCTCATACCCTTCGTCAAAAAGACGTTCCCTCGGCGTCGCGCCGTCCTCTACATGAAGACCAGATCCTGCAAGCGTGATGAGCGATCCGCCACATCAGACCACGAGAAGATAGCTTACTATACTAGCTGTAGGTGAAGTGACGAAACGGCATCACGGCGGGGCGGCAGACCAAATCGGGATGGAAACGCAAGAGCCTACCTCATAGATAATAGTTGTTTAACAGCGTCATGAGGTGCGGGATAGCCAAAGACCACAGTGGTATTTGCAGGTAAGAAAACCTACGATATACTACAGAATAACAGAATGAGACCAGCGCCAGCGTCTTTCAATCCATGTCCACATCCATGGCGTCGTCATCATCTGTCGCATGGTGATGCTGCCCAGCGTCATGGCCTGACTCTCCGTAGCTCGACGTCGAGGACGTGCTCGACGGGGACGGAGAGGAAGACGTTGATCCCCAGGTAGTAGACGCAGCGGTTCCTGTGCCCCACGAAGGGACAAGGGAAGTATGAAGCGATGAGGGGAATGCTTGCTGATGCACTGGAGGCGTTTGCGGCGCGCCGACTCCCGCACTCGAAGTGTACGGGGACGACGGTGCGATTCCGCGGAATGAGCTAGTAGAGGAAGATGTGGTGGGCATCATTGGATGTGGGGGAGGGGCGTAGGATGTGGAGTATGGTACTTCCTGGCGGGCCTAAGAGACGAAGATCAGATTAGGCTCGAAAAGTACTATCGAGGTCACGCACCTGCTCAGCCGCAGGCTGACTCCGCACCTGCATCGCGCGTTGCACACGCGAACCACCCGCGATCTTCCGAGGCTGATTGCTCGGCCAGTCCTTGCGGGCGGGCAGACGAATCTTCAGGCCCGCCGATTGCGAGGCGGAAGAGGGTGTCAGGTCGCTGTCCATGGTAGGCACTATCGAATTTGCGCGCGCTTGATAGGTACGAAGGCAGAGGGCACAGAGGGGCTGCGGCGAGGGAGGGGGAAACGCAGCTTTCGAAGGTGCAGATAAGGGCGCAGTGATGCAAGGGCCTTATATACAGCTTCTGCGCCAGGGGTCATCTGACGCTGTCGCAAGTCTTATTGTTCGGACGGTCTTGTTCACTGGTCCGAGCATTCGTCGTCAGGCTGGTCTTCGCACGAGTCGACATATGTTGAGCGCTGATAGAGGCCGGCAGCCAGTCGGCAGTCATGGCAGGAGACAAAGGAATCGCCCCGTTCGGGAAGGCAACGTGGATGCTCGGGCCGGCGACGGCCGACCACTCCGCGTGGCAGATATGTCCTTTTTCGGATGCGCCTCGTCACCACAATCATCCCCTTTCCTTCCTTTCACCTGCGTGTCTGCTTCACACTGCGCGAAGACATACCTTCGAGATGTACCTCAATTCAGACTCGTCGACTGCTTACTTCGTCCCGAGGATGTCGTCTTGAACGCTTTTCCCCTCAACCCGAGCGCGGCGAAAGGCAACGACGCCTAGTCATCGCGTTTTGAGATACAGTACAGACATTACAGCATGAAACAACCGCAAGAGCGGATACTCGTACATCCACTCTATCTACCAATCTGCGCCGTAAGTGAGTACGTTGCACTCCGAAGCCCTTCTGCACCACTCACCATCGTAAGGATCATCACAATAAATAGAAAGACATAACCCCACCGGGCATGATCATGCAAGGGTACCCTCCAGCGTATCCCTTCGCATATCCCGCGCGAGCTCCGCCCACGGCGCGTCCACCCCGCAAACCGCAGGCATCAAATCCCAGAACCACTGCCGAAGGCTGTCATACCTATCACGAAAGCCCGACTTGCACCTGTGGCACATACGCTTCTCCACGCGGCACGACTGCCTCAGCATGACGTCCATTGAAAAGGCGTAGTTCTTGTCAGTGCGCATCGTCTCTGCGAAGTCGGCCAGTCTCGCATCGCATCTTCCGGTCGCGCAGTCGCACTCCCGGGGCGGCGGCGCGCACATGCAGTCGAGCCATCTAGTCCACAGCGTCGTGTACCTGTCGCGCATCGTGAATTCATCGGCGCGCAGCTGGCTACGCGTGCCGTTGTCGCGCAAGCTCTCGGATAACAGGTAGAGCGTCGCGGACGGCAGGAGCCACCGCGCCCGCGCAGCCCGCGCGGCGTCGACGACGAAACGACTCGTAACCTGCGCTGCCGACAGGTCCAGTGCTCGGGAGGGGGTGTACAGCTCGTCGAGGTCGTCCAACGTGGTAGGGAACATGGGCGCGAGGAGTTGTAGCGCGTATTTGCGCCAGGGCGGGGCGTGATAGATGCCGCTGAGCTTCAGGATGCCCGCGGACATGCGGTACGCATAGAAGTCGGACAGAGGGAGGCAGGAGAGGTCGTCAAGGGATCTGGGGAAGATTGAGGAAAGCGAAGGTGCGTCGAGTCAGTCTCCGTTGCGCGCGATCATGGATGTACTCACTCCTCGTTGAAGAGCGCGAAAAGGAAGAGCTCGACGTCGGTGCAGGAATGGGGTAGTTCGATCATCGGGCTCCCTTCGAAGGTGCTCCACCTTCCCTCCTCCCGCATCGGAAACATCAACGCCATCCTCCTCAGTCTTCCCTCGGGTACGCGGAAAATCCAGTTCTGCGCGCGGATGACGATGCCCTTGGGCTCAGTGCACCAGAGGCTCTTGTGGCGCTTAAGATCTGCCGCCGGTGTGTCCGATGCGCGGTGCGAAGGGCGCGAGATCGTGTGCGAACGTGATGGTGCGTGCGGGGCGCTTCCCGAGGCGGCGAACGAGCCTTCTCTTGAGAGGCGCGAGGTGAGCTGGAGCGTTGACATGTCCGGCATGACAAGTGCTATCGAAGGAAGAAAAGACGGGGACGAAAGGGGAAGAATGAACAAGAGACGCGGCGGCGCGGGAGAACGTGGCCCGGCGGGGAGTCTAGGGCGCGTCGCGGCGAAAGAACGTGGATAAGGGTGAGAAAAGAGCAACAGAGGGGGCGAGAGCGCCAAAGGAACGAACTAGGTACGTGAAGAACGAAGAAAGAGACGAACGGATGACTATGTGCAGACGAGAAGAAGGAAAACGAATCGCTGGAGGATAAGCGCCAGCTGTCGACGCATACTTATGGGGGAAGTGTGGCGCAGAGACGAGCATTTTCTCACGAGCTACACCTTCGGGCGCCTACGAGGCGCCAGGCGCCAGACGTCGAGAAGGTGCTATCCGCGACGCGTGCAGGATCTACTGACTCCGACCACAGGACTCGCTGACTCCGAGTACGTCGCGCATCAAGTCTGCTGGCGTCATTCATCATCGATTCCGAGTTCAGGGTCCACTGAATCCGTATGCAAGGCTCACTTATACCAAATGTGTCCTGTCTTCAACTTCATGTGCGTTATCTGATCCGTCGCGCGTAATCTACTCACTTACTTCCTATACAGCTCCCCGTATCTTATTCGATGTCGACCCCACACCGAGTGCCTATTTCCGAGCTCGATTGTCAGGTTTACCCCAGCGGTCTTTTACTCCGAGTTAATTACTGACTGGCGAGATTTCCCTTTACCTCGAACTTCGATTCGTGGGCGTGCATCACGGACAAATACAAGTCGAGGTACATTGCCAACGTCGCTGTCTTCTATTGATGCCTCGCCTGGCCCTGAGAGCAGTCGGCGATCTCTGCGGTGCTCGTCTCCTTCGACTTCGCGGCGTAAACATCCGAGGTGAGGAGAGCTGATTAATTCCTCTTCTCGGCCTTTCTTATATTTACCAAGAGCCTTCCCCTCTCCGCTCAATACCAGCTCAATACCTAACACCCCATGCGCGACAGATAGATCAAGTAGCCCACTCGGTGTCGGCTAGCAGGGCACGCGTCCTGGACATTGTCTTCTCGGCGCCCAATGCCTCGTGCATACCTGCAGGCTGAGTTGGACGCGCGTATGGGTCGGGACCGATGGCGCGCCTGCAGGCCGCCATTTTTGCCGAACGCCCTGCGCCACACTTCTCTCCCAATAGATATACAGCGGCGCCGGGCGATTCGTCTTGTTCTTCAGCGTTCCCGTGTTTCCCTTCCGACCTTCGCGTCGTCTCCCCCTCACCTCTTTCCTTACGTTCTCCACGCACCTCGCCCTTCCCATCGCGCCTCCTCGCCGCCGCGCATCACTCTCCCTCGGATCTCGTTCTCCGTTCACCTCCCCCTTCGTTCCTCGTGTTTCATTTCTCTTCCTCTCTTCCCGCCCTCTCCCTAGCGCTAGACATGCCGGCCATGACAGCGCTCAAGCCCACTTCGCGATCTGCATCGAACACGACGCGGCCCGTCGCGAACAACGGCTCGCTCACCACATCGGGCAGGACCCTGCGCGCCGTTCTGCGGAACGCCTCACGAGCCGCGACGACGAGCAGCTCGCTCGCATCTTCTCAATCGAGTGCGACCCCACTCACGTTCGACCCTTCATCGAAGCAGCGCACTCGACTAGAGGAACTCTGGTCAGATCCGAAGCCCTTTTTCAGCGACGGCAGGTGCGTCGTCATCTGCGCCAAGGACCGGCTCTTTTGCATGGTGAAGAGGCCGTTGTATACGGCTGTGCCGGCATTGCCGAAGGCCCTCACAGGAAAGGAGAACATGTACAAGGGATGCCCAGTGATCGTGCTCGACGACTCGAGCGACGATGTTGAGGTTTTTCTCCTCGCGCTTACCAGCGCCAGGTGAGTTCCCTGCGAAGCCTAATCTACAAGCGCTGACACGACGTCCCACTACCCGCGCTACATCACATCTCACCACCACACCCCACGCGACCCCGCCCAGCTTCGCCGCCACCCTCTCTCGGGAGCCCCTCTCCAACGTCGAGACGTACCGCATGTACGCGGCCATCCTGCGCCTCAGCCACAAGTACCGCGTCGCGTCCTGGCGCAAGCGCGCGCTTCAGCGCCTTGCGTGCATGTTCCCCATCACCCTCGCCCGCCTCGAAGAGCTGAACGAGCCGTCCGGGGAGAAGGACCTGAAGGCCGCGTGCGCCGCCAGCCTCCTCGTCGCCGACGTCGCGCGCGCCGTCGGCGCGCTCTGGCTCCTCCCGTCCGCGACGCTCTACCGCCTCTCCTCGATCCCAACCTCATCGCGCAGCTGCAGCGACCCGCTGAAAGCGGAGGAGATCCCGATCTTCAAGAAGTTCGCGCGGTTGTGGCCGGAGTACTGCCCGCGCATGTTCGGCCCGCTCGTCGGTTGCAAGATATGCGACAGGAAGCTCGCGGCCTACGGGAAGATGATCTCCTGGGAGCCCGGGTACTCTATGGGTGTCCTGTTCAGGAAGACGTCCCCCGTGCAGAGCGAGTTGTGCGGGGACTGCCAGAGGCGCTTCCGGAAGCGGCATGGCGACCTTCGGCTGCAGTGCTGGAATTCACTGCTGGAGATCTGTGGGTGGAAGGAGTCTTTGCCGGTGCTCGCGCGCCAGATGCGCAAGGACACGGAGTAGCTTGTGACCCTCCCTGGAATTTCTTCTGTTGTCTTTCCTCATCACGATTTTTACGACGGTGAGCGATTCGCAGATACTTCACGCAGGACGACGTACTGACTGTTGCACAAGTCCATAGACCCTCGCCTAGCTTGATAGAAGGGAGGGATGTTCTCTGTTCACACCACGCTGGTGGTTGTACTCGATCCTTGTACCGTATTTCCTGACTTGTAATATCCTATCTATCTCTTCTACTACCGTATCTTCCACTTGTACCCTATCTTCCGCTTATACCGTACCGCCAACGCGATGACCAACTGTTTGCGCCTATGACACAACTAAGTACGCCGCCTTTTGATATACCTATACCGCATTGAATACACACTTATGCCCCGTTGACGCCCTTTTACATCGATTCCTGGTAAAAACTCAAAAGTGACCGTCAAGTTAGTCGAACGAGGACACAAATGCCGAGTAATGTCGAAGAAGGAACAGCGAGGGGGCGCATGGGCGAATCGCCTCCCCCTTCTCTCCGCGCTGAATTTTGTCTTGGAAGGCGATCTCGAGCTAAATTGAAGTCGAGACGCACCTCGTCTTCCTCCATTGCGCCTCTTGACGAGTCCATCGAAAGACGCCTGTGTCCCTCCCCGCGCCCTTCAAATCCCAGCTTGGCGTGTACCGAAAGAGAATGAGCGGGGTACGGCGGGAGGAAGAATGACCATCTCTCAACGTGAGGCCGCATTCGTCCAAACTTTCGATGCATCTTCTTCTCCCTCTCCCCTGAGACCGAGACCAGCCCCCAGTCCGGTCATGCGCAGAGCTCACCACGGCTCGGCCTTGGGCGAACCCAGGGCGCATCTGACACTAGCGAGCCTGAACCTCTAGCCCCGACAAATCTGAGCATCGAATGCGACTCGCCGCTATATCGACGTCGACAAGCCAGGGCGACGACGATGACGCTGACGAGCAAGGACATCGACGACGACGACGCCGAGCATGAGAGGCAACGCCGATGCTGATCGACGAGAGCGGTCCATGCGGCAGCTTCCCTCAATAGCACACAGAGCTATGAGCTTGTCAGCAAAAGTCAGGGAAAGAGGTGCGAGCAACAGCTGGGGAAGCAGAGTTATGAGCATGTCAGCAATAGCTATGAGCATGTCAGCAAGATAGTACGACGGGAATTGATATAAAGGGTACCCAGAATTCGCCAAAGAAACCCGAACGCAGACCGCCCTCAAAACGCCTAGGATGTAGAACGCGGGAAGACGTCCGGTAGTTCAGAACGCGTGGAAGGGAGCAGGATGCGGGAGCGCGAGATGATGAGCTGCAGGGAGCATGTAGTACTATGATACAACACACAGCGGCCGTCTGGGAGAGGGCGTCGTCGAAGCTCATGGCCGGGTCCTGCTCCGGCATCGAATGAGGACAGTTGGGGCGCAAGCGTCGGAGAGGACCTTCAGTGCCCTGCTCACACGGAGTTAGAGCATCTGGCTTGCAGCCGAGCTCCGGGCGAAACACTCCAAGCCAAGATAGCGTGCAAATGGGTGCATCAATCAGCAGAGAAGGGAGGATCGACAACGCGCACTCGGAATCGGGGAACCCCCGCGCGGAACCGCTTCCGCTCCGACTGTGCTAGAGCGCCCCTCGGGTCGCGACGCTTGTACATCCCTCGCAGCTCTTCGGGTCGTTATCTGGCGTAATAAAGATATCGCTCGGGCCTCTTGCTTTGTCTCCCGAGCTGCGAAGGTGATACGCGCAAGAGGCGACCAGAGCGTCACTCTTCAACCAGAGGTCGGGGACTCTCTGCGGCTTGAATTCAGGCTTTGGCTTCGAGTGACTCGTAATCCTGATGGAAACCGACGAGAGAGTGGGGAGAGCGTGGTGCGCGGCCTTGAAGGCGACAAAATCGGCAGACAGTAAGCGAGGGCAAGAGGTTGACGCGCGTCATATCAAGTTCACGCAGAGCTGTCGAGCCCCGCACGCATGAAGAGCATCGTTTGCAACAGATGCATCAAGAGCATCGTTCGGGCGCCGACGGAACGCATGGACGCGACTGCGAAGAGACGATCGTCTTGAAGGCGCGACCGTGACACTGACAAGGAGGGGGGAATACGACCGTGACAGCAGGCCGTTGCGCCATAAATGTCCCGGCAAACGCCGGCCACGCCACGTTCGCGCACATGTTCGAGCTCCGACTGTTCCTTCGACGCTCACGCAGGTGTAAGTACGTCTAGCTTAATCATGACCCGGACGCGCTGCGGCTGTCTAGCGTACGAGCTGCGTCTGTCTGGCGTACGAGCTGCGGCCGACTGGCGTATGATCTCATCCAAAAGAGCTCTCCAAAGACGCCTCGGGGATAGGATCACGCATGTATCAGGGGGTAGGCCCACGCATGCACCGGGGGATGGTATTACCCATGTTCCAGTGCGCTCAAGTAAGAGCTTGTGTTGGGCGCGCTTTTCTTTCTTTTTTTCCTCCCCTCCCCTTCCTCCATCCTAGACTTTCCCTCTTCCTCCCATCCTGGAATCTCTTCCCTCCTTCCTTCCTTCCTTGCTTACAATGTTTGATATTGCGGCTCGCCTTCCCCTCCCCTCTCTCTCTTCCCCTCCTCTCTCCTCTTACCCCTCCTTCCATCTTCCCCTCTCTCTCCCCTACCATGCTGCATATCGCGGCTCGACCCCGACTAAGACATCTTGCCGCTCGACCGCGAGCCCAGGTTCGGGGGTGGCGATGACGGCGGAGTGAAGGGCGGAGCGTGGGGCGAGGGAAGGGGCCGAGCGTGAAGGGGAGGGTACGAAGCGTGAATGGGAGGGTACAAGAGAGAGCGTGAGGCTCGGGGAGGCAAGGAGGGTACGCAGCGGGGCAGGGAGAGCCTCCGCTTCTCTCCTCGCACCCAACGAGGCGATTTCTTTCCTCGCGCCCGACGAGCTCGACTCCTCCCTCCCCCGCCTACTTCCGCTCGTTTCGCCCTCAATTCATCCCATGCATCCCCCCCCCTCCGCATCCTACTCATTTCACCCCCTCCTCATCCCAATCATTTCAACCCCTCCTCATCCTACTCATTTCACCCCACCTCTCCTTCGACTCTCACCTGGCTTCACCTCTTCCGAATCGCACTCAACCTCACCTCTTTCGAGTCGCAGTCGACTTCACCTCTTTCGACTCTCAGTTGGGTTCACCTACTCCACGCCTCCGACTGCACCTTCTCTAACCAGATCAGCTCGCGCTCGCCTCAACCTTCTCTGACTAGCCCCTCCTCAGCCCTTCCCGCCGCAGTCCTCAGCCCTCCTGCCCTTCTCTACCCGTCCTTCCGCTCCTGCACCTCCCCTCCCCACCTCAATCCCTCCCCACCTCAATCCCTCCCCACCTCTCCTGCGCTCGACATCCCCGCCTGAATCCCTCCCCACCTCTCCTGCGCCGCCTCCTGCTCTTGCGCTCGGCCCCCGCGTCCTCCCCACCTCCTCTCCCCACCTCCCCTCCGCTCCTGCGCTCGGGGGCTCGCATCCTGCTCGATCGCACCCGCTGTACGCGACTCCTGCCTCGCAGTACGCGGCTCACGCGAGGTCGGCGAGCAGTACGCGGCCCAGCGCGAGTCCTGCTCGCAGTACGCGGCTCACGCTCGTCCTGCTCTGATCGCAGTACGCGCCGCGCGAGGTCCTGCTCACTGACGCGGTACGCGAGGTCGGCTCGATCGCATCCGCGGTACCCTGCTCGCAGCCCGCGGCTCACGCGAGTCCTGCTCTGCTCTGATCGCAAACGCGGCCCACGCTCGTCCTGCTCCTCGCTGACGCGGCTTCACGCGCGCCCTGCTAGCAGTACGCGTCGCGCGAGGTCCTGCTCGATCGCAGTACGCGGCCCAGCGCGAGTCCTGCTCGATCGCTGACGCGGCTCACGCTCGCACACGCGGCCCAGCGCGAGGTCCTGCTTCGCACCCACGACCCCCGCGTCCTGCTCTGATCGCAGATGCGGCCCACGCTCGTCCTGCTCGCTGACGCGGCTCACGCGAGTTCGGATCGCAGTACGCGGCTCACGCGAGGTCGGATCGCAGTACGCAACCCCCTCGTCCTGCTCTGCTCGCAGTACGCGGTTACGCTAGTCCCGCTCGGCTCACGCGAGGTCCTGCTTCGCAGTACGCGGCTCACGCGAGTCCTGCTCGCAGTACGCGGCTTACGCGAGGTCGACGAGTAGGCGCGGTACGCGAGGTCAGCGAGTACGCGGCCCAGCGAGTCCTGCTCGATCGCACCCGCGGCCCAGCGCGAGTACGCGGCTACGCGAGGTCCTGCTCGATCGCACCCACGACCCCCGCGTCCTGCCTCGCAGTACGCGGCTCACGCGAGGTCCTGCCTCGCGGACGCGGCTCACGCGAGGTCGGATCGCAGTACGCGGCCCACGCGCGAGTCCTGCTCTGCTCGCAGTACGCGGTACGCGAGGTCGGCTCGCAGGCCCGCGGCCCGCGCGAGGTGCGGGTCGCAGTACGCGAGGTCCTGCTCTGCTCGCGCCGCGCGAGGTCGGATCGATCGCAGACGCGGCTCACGCGAGGTCCGGATCGCGGACGCGGCGACGCGTGCTCGGCTCGCTGACGCGGCTCACCGCGGGTCCTGCTCGCAGTACGCGGGTACGCGAGGTCCTGCTCGCAAACGCGTCCCACGCGAGGTCGGGTCGCGTACGCCAGGTCGGCTCGCAGCCCGCGGCCCACGCGAGATCCTGCTCGCTGACGCGGGACGCGAGGTCGGCTCTGCTCGCGGTACGCGAGGTCGGCTCTGAAACGCGGCGACGGGAGGTCCTGCTCGCAGTACGCGGGTACGCGAGTCCTGCTCTGCTCGCACCCACGACCCCCTCGTCCTGCCTCGCACCCACAACCCACTCGTCCTGCTCTGACGCGTCCCCCTCGTCCTGCTCTGATCGCAGACGCGGCGACGCTCGTCCTGCTCTGCTCGCAGTACGCGAGTCCAGCTCGCAGTACGCGGCTCACGCGAGGTCCGGATCGCACCCACGACCCCCTCGTCCTGCTCTGCTCGCAGTACGCGGCTCACGCTCGTCCTGCTCGCTGTACGCGGCTCATGCGAGGTCCGCCTCGCAGTACGCGGCTCACGCGAGGTCGGCGAGCAGCCGTGGGGCGCGAGGTTGGCTCTGCTCTTAGACGCGCCACGCGAGGTCGGTTCGCTGACGTGGTACGCGCGAGGTCGGGTCGCATACGCGGGTACGCTCGTCCTGCTCTGCTCGCACCCACGACCCCCCTCGTCCTGCCTCGCAGTACGCGGCCCACGCGAGTCCTGCTCGATCGCAGACGCGAGTCCTGCTCTGATCGATCGCAGTACGCAGCGGACGCGAGGTCGGGTCGCGGACGCGGTTCGGCGAGTCCTGCTCGCTGACGCGGCTCACGCGAGGTCCTGCTCTGCTCGCAGTACGCGGCTCACGCTCGTCGTGCTCGCAGACGCGGCTCACGCGAGGTCGACGAGCGGACGCGGGTACGCGAGGTCGGCGAGTAGGCGTGGTACGCGAGGTCGGATCGCAGACGCAGTGCGCGAGGTCGGGTCGCTAAAGCCGTGAGCGAGGTCGGCGAGCAGTACGCGGATACGCAAGGTCGGCGAGTAGGCGTGGTACGCGAGGTCGGGTCGCAGTACGCGGCGACGCGAGGTCCTGCTCGATCGCAGTACGCGGCTCACGCTAGGTCCTGCTCGATCGCAGTACGCGGCTCACGGCGAGGTCCCGCTCGCAGTACGCGGCTTCACGCGAGGTCCCGCTCGCAGTACGCGGCGACGCGAGGTCCTGCTCGATCGCAGTACGCGGGGCGCAAGGTCGACGAGTAGGCGTGGTACGCGAGTCCTGCTCTGCTCGCAGACGTGGTACGCTAGGTCGACGAGTAGGCGCGGTAAGTGGGTTCGGGTCGCTGACGCGGTGAGCGGGTTCGGCGAGCTCCTGCTCGCTGACGCGGTACGCGGGTTCGGCTCTGCTCGCAGACGTGATACGCGAGTCCAGCTCGCATCGGCCGCGCGCGGGTTCGGGTACGCGAGCCGGAGAGGATAGGGTGGAGGGAGGTGGAGAGGGAAAGGGGGGGGTAGAGAGCCGTCGAGAGGGGAAGGGAGGTAGAGGGGTCGAGAGGGGTAGGGAGGGCAAGGGGGGTCGAGAGAGGTGTAGAGAGGGAAGAGTTGAGAGGGGGTAGAGGAGGTCGGGCGCGGCGAGGGGTTGAGAAAGGGTGAAGGGAGAGGAGGGAAGTGGTAGAAAGGGGAGGGGGAAGGAAGGGGAGGGAGGAGAGCGTCAGGAAGAAGGGGACGATGTCCCTTGAAGCGGAGTGGGATGACGAAAACAGAATGGAATGACGGGGAAAAAAGTCACACTTTCTGTTGCTAGTACACCGGACGGGAATCGAACCCGTGCCGCTTGCTCACTGAATAAATGGAAGGCAAGCATGATAACCACTTCACCACCGGTGTGTGAGAGGAGGGAACAAGCACTGGGATAGGGAGACAACCTAAGGGAGACAACAATCTCACCCGGATCGATCGCAACATCAGATCCCGACGCCGCGTGTCGATCGGCCCGCGTGTCGATCGGCGGGCGTGTCACCCCATGCGTCATCGGTCGCTCGACCGGGCCGAGGACGTCCCTGATGATCCATCCGGATCTGCGTCCGGCGGCCACGAGCGATAGACGGGACCGACAGTCGACGAGCGCAGGACGCGACACGAGACTCGATCGACCAGCGCGCGCGAGACGAAACCCTGTACGACTCTGGACGCGATCGGCAACACCTAGCACACGACGCCATCCATCCACTGCCCAACCCGCGATAGGACAAGGACAGGGACGAGCGCGGTGCCCTCTTCATCGACGCACTCGACTGGCGTACGCTTCTGAATTCACGCCCTGCCGCGTCTTCACCCATCCTCACCACACCCCACCACCCACACACCCCATGTCCGACCTCTACCGCAGCGCCATGAGCGCACGCATCGCCAAGCTCCCGCCCGATCTCCCGCCCGGAGACGACTTTGTGACGCGCGCGCCTGGCTTTGGCGACGGTGTCAACCGCGCCCCGGCCTTTGACGACGGTCCGTCGCCAGCGATCCTTCCCACCCTTACTAACACCCTCCCTGCCCTCTCTCCAGACGACGACGAAGAATTCGAAACCGACGGCCTCGGCGACCTGCCCAACAGCGGTCTGGGACCGCCTGCGGTGTGAGCACGTCCATCCGCTCCCACACACCTCGCCATCCCTCGCCATCCACCCGCACCACCACCCCCCCTCGCCATCCCACCCCACCCTTCCCTCACCTTCTCCCTCGCCCCCACTCACCTCCTCCCTCTCAGTCCCCCAACTGTCCCCCACTAACTCTCCACAGCCCCCCAAACCCCCACCTCCAACGCCTCGACCCGCGCGCTCGCAACCAGAACCCCACTTACAATAAAAGAAATACAAGGGAGCACAAACCCAACCCCGCCTTCGCCCCGCTCTCCGCCGCAGGGCTCTTCGCCGAGTCCGCGCAGATACCCTTGCCGGACCGGGGGCTGGATATGAGGGTGTATTATACGGCGGCGGGGGTGAGTGCTTATGTTCTAATTTGGTGTTGATCCTTTGTTGGAGGGGGAGGGGATTGGAGCGGGAGGCTCGACGCCATTTCATGTATGCTATACGAGTTCGGAGAACGCTTCCCCTCCCCCTCGCTTCCCCTCCCCCTCCCTCCCCCTTCCCCGCCTCAGCCCCACTCAGCCTCGTCCCTCCCTACTCGCTAACCCTCCCCCACCAACCCCATCTTCTCAGTGCCCGAAGGGCGCTAAAGACGAGTCTTTATCAACGCCTCTCCCTCCCGCGCGCGCCCGAAGGGCGCTTTTTTATATCACGTTCTGACGCTCGCCTCCTCGCTTTGCTGACGTTCGCCTCCTCGCCTTACCGACGCCCGCACCTCATCCCACCGCCCTAATTTGAAAATATTGACAAACCCCCCAGTCCCCCACCGGCCCGCTCCTCGTCGCGCACCACGGCGCGGGCTACTCAGGGCTCAGCTTCGCGTGCTTCGCGGGGGAGGTGAGTTATTCTCCTTACGCCGTGTCTGTTTGGTCTTGCGTCATGCTCGTCTACCCTCTATTCGCCCGCTCGCCCCTTTGCCCTTTGTTTCCACCGCCCTTCCTCCAACGTCGTCCGAGGGGCGATACCACCCCTTCCCTCTTTCGCTCCCCCCCCCTTCCCCCAAAACCTTCCCCGTCCTTCCTCGCCTCTCCCTCTTTCACCCCTTCCCCAACCCCCCTTCACCCCCTTCCCACCCAACTCTTTCCCTATACCCCGTCCCTCTCCCCCTCCGCTAGGAGGGGCTCCAAAAGACTAATCATCGAACGTGAAACCAACATTATGATCGAACGCGAAACCAACATTATCATCGAATGTGGAACTAACCCCACCCCCCAGATCACCTCCACCACGCGCGGCGAGCTGGGCGTGCTCGCGCTGGATGCGCGGCGGCATGGTGCGTGTGGTTTTATCACGCGCGTGACTAGTCGTTCTCTTCTGTGTCGTACTATCTGCTCTTTCCGCGCGTGACTAGTTGTTTTTTTTGTTCCGGGCGCCTTCGTCCGAGAGCGTCTTCGGCGCGTCTGTCCGTCGAAAGCGCGCCCTCCCTCTCCCTAACCCTCGTCCCACATCTCCCAACACCATGCTCACACCCCTTCCCAGGAAAAACGACCTCCCTCGTGGACCCCGAGCCCGAGGACCTCTCCATCACCACCCTCGTCGACGACCTCGTCGCCCTTCTCACGACGATGTTCCCGGACCCGGCGCGCGCGCCGGGGTTTTTGGTGCGTACGCGTTCGCCATGGTTCCTCCACATCTCCCTACCCCTCTTCCTCCCCTTACTCCCTCCCCACCCCTTCGCCCATCCCTCTCCCCCCTTCGCTCCCCCCTCCCCTTCCCACCCCTATACCCCCCACCCTTCCCCGTCCCCTTCCCCCCTCATCACCTATACTCACCGACTCTAGCTCACCGGCCACTCGATGGGCGGGAGCGTCGTGACGCGGGCGTGCGCGGTGTTGGTGGGGAGGTGAGTGGTCGTGGTTTTTTTGTCCTATTCCTATTTTTATGAATGTTTGGATGTTTTTTTTTGATGGGTGTTTGTTTGTGCGTTTGGTTTTGGATCAGTTTGCTCTTTTGGGAAGGGGGGAGGGCAGGGAGAGAGTGGTTTTGGATGGGGTGGCTGAAGGGCGAGAGGGGGTGAAGGGGTGGTGAGAGAAGGGGGAAGGGAGGGGAGGGGGGAAGGGGGGCGCGTGTGGGCGGTTGGGGACAGGGAGGGGAAGAGAGGGGTGGGAGGGGAAAGGGGTTTGTGGTTGAAAGGGGAAGGGGGTGAAGGGAGGGTGAGAGGACGGGTGGGTAAAGGGCAAAGGGGGAAAGGGGAGGTGTGGCGGAGTGAAGGGGAGAGGTGGGGGGAGAGGAGCGGGGGTGGTCGATCTCGAACGCGCCTCGCGCGTGCCATATCGGACGCGCCTCGCGGGGTCTGCTCCGGGCGTGCTTCGCGAGGTCAATTTCGGACGCGCCTTTTCGTCGTTTCGACTGCGGCGCGTCGGCGTTTCGGCTACGGGGTGGACCATATCGGACGCGCTTCGCAGTCGATCTCTCAGACGCGCCCTCTTGTCGTTTCGACTGCGGCGCGTCGTCCTATCGTCGTTTCGACTGCGGCGCGCCTCCCACATGCCATTTCGGACGCGCCCTTCGTCGTTTTGGCTACGGGGCGGAGCAAAGGAGAGGGCGAACTTCGGCTACGGGGCGGGGTGGGAGAGGGCGAAGGAGTGGGCGACGGGGAGCGAGCGGCGGACGGGGGGGAGAGTGAAGTGAGCGAGGGCGGGATGTGGAGTGGGGCGAGGGCAAGGAGGGGAGCGAGGGCGACGGGGGCGGGATGTGGGGACGGGGTGGGGCAAGCGAGACGCTCGCACCCACTCTGAGCCCAACGCTAACACTCGCCCTGAGCACAACGCTAACACTTGCGCTCTAAAAAAAACACTAACCCCCACCACAGGAAATACCGCCTGATCGGCGTGAGCGTGCTCGATGCGGTCGAGGGTGCGTGATTTCGCTCGCTAACTCCCCTTAATTAACTAACCCCCCCCCCCCCCCCCTACCCAACAGGCCACGCCCTCCCCGCGCTCCCCGCCATGCACGGCCTGCTCGCGGGCCGGCCGGAGGGGTTTCGGTGTCTGGAGGACGCGGTGGGGTGGCAGTGAGTGGTTTTTTTTGCGGGTTTTTGAGAAGGGGTGGGGGGGGGGAGATAATGGGAGGGGGGGGGGGGGGTTGGTGGTTTGGGGGTTGGGGGGGTGGAGGGTGTGAGGAGGGAGACGAAGGGGGGCGAGGCGTGGCCGAACCCGACGGGGGCGCCCGAGAGGGTCCTTTCCGGCGCCGACGCCCGGAAGGGGGAGCAAACGGCGAAGGCCTCCAGGGAGGAGTTGACTAGATGCGACCCCTCCAATGAGGAGTAAACTAGACGCGCGCTGACCTCCTCGCCCAGCATCCAGACGAAGACGATCCGCAACGTGCACTCGGCGCGGATCAGCATTCCGCCGATTTTCGTGGAGGCTAAACCGGGTATGTGCTTCTTCTCTCTCCTCTCCACCCCATGGCCTCCACGCGATCCTCTTCCCTTCTACTCCCGTTCTTCCTCACGCGATCCCCTTCCCTTCGCCTCCCCCGCCCCGCTCCTGGGCGCGCCTCCCTTTCCTACCGCTCCCTTCCCCCTTTCTCGCCGCGTTCCCTTCGCCTCGCTCCTGGGCGCGCCTTACCCCCCGGCCTCGTGGTCGCGCCCTCCTCGTGGTCGCGCCTTACCCCCCGTCCTCGTGGTCGCACCGTCCTCTCTACTAGCCAGAAGCTGACGACCTGTCCAGCCCCCGACGGCAGACCGCCGCCCTACAAGTACGTGTGGCGGACGCCGCTGCGGACGACGGCGGCGTATTGGCGGGGTGCGTGTGTGGTTTTTCTTTTCGTTCGTGACCCCAATCCCCCTCCGTTCGTAACCTGAATCTCCTTCCGTTCGTACCCTGAATCCCCTTCCGTTTGTAACCTCGATCCCCCTTCACTGGTGACCTTGATCCCCTTCCGCACGTTGCCTCCTTTCCCGTCCGCTGGTGACTCCGATCCCCTTCCGCTGGTGACCTCGATCCCCTTCCGCTCGTGGCCAAGATGCTATGTACGTCACGCTTCGCGCGGCTGCGGCGGGGAGGGACGGGCCGGGGGGGGGGCGGCGGAGGGGAGGGAGGCAGGGGCAGACGAGGAAAGCGTGAGGGGGGCGCGGCGGGAGGGAGAGAGACAGTGCGGCGGGAGGAGAGAGACGGCGCGGCGGGAGGGGGTGAAACGGCGCTGCAGGACGAGAGGGGGGAGGAAAAGAGTGCGGGAGGGAGGGATACGGCGAACGCCAGGCGCCAGCGGGAATCAGAAGCTAAACGGCTCGAGGACAGTGCGGCTGACACACTCCACTCCAACTTACCCGCTCTCCGCTTTCCTCTCCCTCCGAGGACGACGTGGTTAACTCAACCCCCCCTCGGACGACGCGGCTGACTCCACCCCTCCTCCCACAGGCTGGTTCGAGGGCCTTTCGCAGGCGTTCCTCGACGCGCGCACGGCGCGGTTGTTGGTTTTGGCGGGTGAGTGAGGTTATTTTCGTTTTTGTGTGTGTGTGTGTGTGTGCTTGCGTTCGTGTTTCGAGTTCCTTTTCATCTTCGTATCACTAGTCCTTCGTTCCCGTGTCCCTCACGCCCCTTCACCCGCCTCCCCCCTTCACCCCTCCCTCTTCCCCCCTCTCCTTCCTCCCCCCTCTCCTTCCTCCCCACCCGCTCCCACCCCTCACCCTCCTCCTTCACCTTTCACTGACCACCCCAACCCCCCAGGCACCGACCGCCTCGACAAGCCGCTCATGATCGGGCAGATGCAGGGCCGCTTCCAGCTGGAGGTGGTCCCGGACGTGGGCCATCTGTTGCATGAGGTGGGTGGGGTTTGTTTGTTGGGTGTGATTTTTCTTTGTTGGTTTTTTTGGTTGGGGGAAGGGCGGGTGGTACAGTACGGACGAGAGCGTGCACTGCGACACTCCTTGCTAGCACTGCGACGTTGGTTGTCGTGCACTGCGACGTTCTTCGTCATGCACTGCGACGTTGCTCGTCGTGCTCGCGACGCTGTTTGTCTCGCTGCGCGGCGCGTACGCTCCTCTCTCACAAGCGCTGACTTCCCCTCCCCTTCTTTCCTTCCCCTCTTCCCCCAAACCCTCTCCCCCCCACCCTCTCCTCCATTCCACCATCACCCCTTCCTCCATTCACCCCTCTTCCCTTTCCTTTTCTCCTCTACCTCACCCCTCCCACCCTCTTCACTACCACCCAACTAACCCCCTCCCCCTCCCCCACAGGACAACCCGACGAAGCTGGCGGAGATCCACGTGAACTTCTGGCGGCGGAACGAGCGCGTGCTCGTCGGTGTGAAGAAGGTGGGGGAGGAGTAGGGTGTGTGGAGGGGGAGGGGGAGTGAGGGGAAGAAGGGAGAGAAAAGGAAGGAGGGAGGGGGAGAGAAAAGGGTGGATGGGGTGGCGAAGGGAAGGGTGGATGGAGTATAGGTGAGGGACGTGAGAAAAGAAATATGCAATGTATACTAGTCTGCGAATCCAACGCGCTCGTCGAGCGGGCTCATGCTCAAGTACTACCGTCTTGGAGTGCGACGCGGGCCTCTCGATTGGGATGCGACGCGCAATCCTCGATTCGGATGCGGCACGCGCCACGCGAGTGAAATGCGGCACGCGCCACTCGAGCGAGAGCCTTCTGATGATGAACGTGCTAAGCACGACTGTGCTATTCATCCTCGCGAGTAAACACGCATATCCTATCGAGTACACACGCGTATTCTCACGAGTACACGACCGTATCTTATCGAATACACACACGTTAATTCATGGCCATCCTTCTCCAGCGCGCAGTTCACCACGCCGCCCCTCCCTACTGCCTTTCCCTCCCCGATACACTCACTTGCTAAAGTACCCCGGCGGGAAGCCGTACGGCCGGCCGAAGGCGTGCAGTGTCGGACCTGCGCCTTCTTCGGCGGTGTTGCCACCGTTAGCCTCGACGCTGCTGCCACCGTTAGCCTCGACGTCGGTACCACCATTAGCCTCGACGCTGCCGCCAGCGTTGAGCTCGCCACCAGCTTTGAAGTTCGGATCGAAGTTATGCCCAGCGGCGGCCATCTCGCGCGCGAAGGCGGCCTCGTCGGACTCGCTGGCGGCGAAGTCCGATTCAGTGGTTAGCTCGCTGGCGGCGAAGTCGGCTTCAGTGGTTAGCTCGCTGGCGGCGAAGTCCGATTCAGTGGTTAGTTCGCTGGCGGCGAAGTCCGATTCGGTGGTTTGGTCGCTGGCGGCGAAGTCGACTTCAGTGTCTTCCCCGCCGGCAGACTGGTCGACGCTCGCGACGCTCGAAAAGTCGACGTGGACCTCGGTATGCGGGACGGTGAAGCTGGGGGGTGGGAGTCAGCTTGGGCTTCGAGGGTCAGCTTGGGCTTCGAGGGTCAGCTCAGGCTTCGGCGAGCGCCTACTCCTTGAAGCGTCGACGAGCGACGCATGCTTGAACTCCCACGAGCGACGCCTCATCGGATCTTCGTTGAGCGCCCGCCTCCTCGATGCTTCGACGAGTGGAAGCTCATCGACGACGCCCATCTCAACGCCTACTCGTACGCTAAAACTTGAACGCACACTCGCACGCCAACCCTTCGACGCATAGACGCCCGCCGATAAAGATAGACGCACTCACCGGAACACCCCGTCGCCCTTGTTCTGAGGCTCGACCGTCCACGCGAAGGGTTCTTTCGACGCGGCGAGGCCCGCAGAGGACCCCTTCGACGCGGTGAGGCCCACAGAGGACCCCTCCGAGCGCCTGTGAACCCCGCGCTGTCGATCTCGGCATGATGAAATCCAAGATACGACCCGTGCTCGACGCTCCTGATGTTATAGCCGCCGTCCGCGCGCTGGATGGTCCACTGTATAAAGCAGTCAGATCAGAAAGGGCGGCTGAGGGCAGAAAAAAGGCTGAGGGCAGAAAGGACGGCTGAGATTAGAAAGAACGGCTGAGGATAGAAAGGACGGCTGAGAACAGAAGGACGGACGAGAACAGAAATGACGGCTGAGAAGGAGCGCGAACGACACTGCATGTGCGATAGCGACTTTGGGGAATGCGATAGCGTGGAGAGTACCCTATAACAGGACGGCGCACCCGGCAACAGAACGGCGTACCCATCTTCTCACCACCCGACTGTCCCGGGTTCCATGCGCCGCCTGCGTCTATTGTCAGCGTCGCGGTCGTCTCCCGTCACGGACCCAGCGACCGTCTACGGTACACGCCAGCGACCGTCTAGGGCACACGCTAGCGACCGTCTACAATACACGCCAGCGCACACTGCACCCCGCCATGACCCATGGGATCACTCACCGTGCCCCGTCGTCATATCCACCTTATCACCAACCTTCGACGCGTGCAGGGCTGCGCCCCAATGCGCGCCGATGATGTAGTACTCCTGGCCGGGATCGAGGTCGTCGATGTTGGCGATCTCCCCGGAGCGGTCGTGCGACATGATGGAAGTGGAGGTGAATAGGTGCGAGTGCTGAGTAGGTACGAGTGGTTGATGTGGAAGTAATATGTCTGCTTGCCGATGAGAGAGGTCAGGTTATGGTTGTAAGAGGACAGAGGGAGGTCAGCGACGCTGTCTCATATATCGCACGCCGTGTGGGGTTCTTACCTGCACACGTATCCACCTCTCTATCGTCGCTGATGGCACGATGGCGTTCGAGCGTACTTTAGCGCGCCTCGGACGCTCTGTTAGCCTCTCCAAGTAGACCGCTGCCCACGCGATGGCGAAAGACGACGCTCATAGCGACGGCAGCGAGCGCCATGAGATAGGGCTCGTGATGGGATACCGCGTAATCGCCTTAGCAAAGGCGAGTGCAGGTGACTGCTTTGGGGCTTTTGGACCGGGCTAGTGCGTAGATCGGGAGACCTACAGCGCCATAGTGTACCATTCAGCCCTGATGACCGACCAGAGCGCGCTTTCTGACTGGTGCTTGCCGACAGAGTTGATTCTGTAAGAGATGCAGAAGGTGATTAGAAGCAGGAGGGAGGGGACGTACGCGATGCGCGGGTAATCAAGAGCCTGTAGACAACGGAGCTAACGACGCGAACAAAGACCTTCAGTGACTTTGCGCGCGACGCATGCCAGTCGCTAGAAGGAACCTCTGAGGTTAACGTGTCCGTTAGAATAAAATGACGCAGGACGCTCTGTCTATGATTGCCGAACTATGCGACGATATTCTACTTATGCCGAGCTCGAAAGAAACGGTCCCTGGCTTGACACAACGGGCGCTGAGCGCCGAGGGTGGACATGTATAAGCAAGGCGTCAAATATGACTGGACAGAGCGCCCGCTGGCGCCTCTTGTGAGGCTCCCAAGCCAGCGACTCGACCACATGAAGGCGAAGGACAAGGCGAAATTCGAACATCGAGGCAAATGTGGCGTATCCGGCTTTTGCCGGAATAATGTGGCGCAATGTGTTCCCTCATCCTGCTCCGGGCTTTCGCGTGTTCTGCCCCTTCCACTTCGTCTCTTCTCATGCGTGTGCGCGAAGTATTTTATCTTTAAAGATCTTGTAACTATTTTTGCATTTCTTTCAGAATGGCATCCAATTGCTGCACTCTGAGCCTTTGTGGTTTGTGGACGCGCATGCGGCGATTCGCCATCAACTCGTGTCTGGTCCAGGCTTTCAGTGGCCATCATCGCTCTTAACAAAGGCCAGTACACCTCCTGCATCCCATCTTGACGTCGTCCCTCGCCACAAATATGAGTGGCACGGCGCTTTCTCCCGCATCTGAGCCGCAGAAGGTCCCTGACCTCTGGTTTGAGAGTGACTCTCTCGTCATTCGAGCCGGGGATCGCCTGATCCGCGTGTCACCTTCACAGCTCGGGAAACGAGCGAAGGCCCTCGGCGATATCCTCAGTATGCCTAACAGTGGACTTGAGAGCTACGAGGGGTGCCCCGTTGTCGAACTTCAGGACGATCCGGTCGAGGTTGAGGCATTCCTGCGCACGCTGTTTGATCCTTTGTGCGTACTGTCATGCTGGCTCCCATCGTGTTAACACTCACAACTACACTTACTTTAGCTTACATGGCATCTCTGCTAAGCCAAGCGCCAGACATACTGCCGGTATCCTGAGGCTCAGCCACAAGTATGACGCTCCGTCTCTCCGTCAGAGGACACTGCAGTATCTAGCTGATTCATATCCCACCACCCTTTCGGGATTCGACGCCGGAGCGCGCGAGATCAGGCCCTCAGCTGAGGCTGCTATGATCTTTGACGTCGCGACAGAGACGCAGGCGCTGTGGCTTGTGCCGTTCGCGATGCTCAGCTGGGTGCACGCAGATGCGAAGCAGTTCACAGCCGACGTTCCCGCGTCAGACACCCTGCGCCTCGAGTTCGACACCCAGACGCGCCACTCCGCGTGGTCCATGCGCGAGCAGTACCGCGTCCTCTGGACGCGCTTCATCGTCCTCATGTTCGACGCCGATCTCTGTCCCGAGCCGGTGTCTATGCCCGCAAACTCTATCTTTGCGATCTACCGCCCCTCGCAGAAGACCAGAGGGTGTGCCCTCTCGAACGGCCGGTGTGCCGCGTACCTTCGGAAAACATGCAAGCAGGAACTCACCACACCCTCATACCGCTGCCTCGCGATCCTAGAGCCCAACTGGTTGCTTGGGAAGACATGCGATATGTGCGCGAACTGCACGATGAACTTTATTGAGCGGCACGAGAGGCTGCGGCAAGAGTTCTGGGGCGCACTACCGGAGATATTTGGCGTGTCGGGGTGGACGGAGCTGGAGGTCATGAAGGCGAAGGATTTAGGCGCGAAAGCTGCTGTGGTCGAGGCAACGGTCGTTACAAGCGCGTCGGTCAGGAATATCTTTTGAAGGGGAAGTTCTATGTAGCTTGTCTTTCAACTCGCGGCATTCAAGCTCCGACATAACCCACTTATAGACCATTACATTGCCCACAGATGAACAATCGGTATATACCACACGCCGCACTGTCCGATACAAAGGAAGAACGAGGAAAAAGTTCGCGTAAGAGTGCGGACCACTACAGCGGACAACCACGCCAATGCTGATCGCGGCGCCGCCTGTCTGCCGCTGAATCGTCCACCTCACGCATAGTGCAGGAAGTCGTTGAAGTTGGTGTACGGGATGCTGTCGCCCGTCTGCGCCCAGTCGAGCAGCGGCTGCCAGCCCTCGGAGATGAGCTTGTTGACGTCGCTGGGAGGGAGAGTGAGCCTCGAAGAAGACAGTACGAGAGCCAACGACATACCTCGGCCAGTCCGCGGACCCGATCTCGGTGAGAGTGCTGTAGACGAAGTCGATGAAGTTCTGCTGCGTGATGGGGCAGCCGTTGGGCTGCCAGGCGCAGTCACCGACGATGGAGGCGTAAATCTTGGTAAGGATCATCAGTTCAAGCCGTCAAAGGCTGAGGGCTCACAGCGCGTGGACCTCGCATGCGGACAGCGCATGCGCCATGCAGAAAGGTGTCTTGCCCAAGGAGATGTAGGAAGATGACACTCACGTTGTAGTCCAAGCTCGGCTGGTCAGCCTCGCACGCGATCTGCTGATGCCCGCAGGTCGCCATGCCGTGGACTTGCTGGGGCTACCGCAACCTGTGAGCATCTCATCCCCGACACAACCTCTCTCTCGCCCACTCACCCAGATCTTCTGGTAGCTCACCGCGACTGCGACGCACGCCTTGCTGCCCCAAAGGTTGCCCGCGCCGTCCGTCACAGACGTGTCGTTCGTGCACGCGCCCATGAGGTTGGCCTGATACGGCTCGTAGTCGATGAAGCTGCCCCAGCCGTGGACCGCGCCGTAGCAGTTCGAGGCGTTGTCGCAGGTCTCATAAGCATCGGGAGCGGAGGCGGTCGTGGTGGGGGCCACCGTGGCGGGGAGGGCATCGGTGACGGTAGCAGGAAGGGCGTCCGTGACGGTGGCGGGAAGGGCGTCCGTAACCGACTCGGCGGGCGCTGCGAGGGCAGGGGTATAGAGGAGGAAGGGAAGCAGAGCGGAGAGAGCGACGAGCTTCATGGTGGTGATGTCGAAGGGACGCAAAAGAGAGGTGGATAGGGCGGGCACGGATCCGTGAGTCGAGGGAGAAATGGGGAAAGCGATCTCGACGTTCCGACGTATATATACTCCCGATGCTGCTGCCGAGACTCAGGTCCCCGTCGGAGGCCAATGAATATACTGTTGCCTTCGATCAGCGGGCACTGGTCCTGGAAACGACGTCAGGTGCCGCCCTTGAATGCACGAAGGCGCCGTGAATGCATACCTTGTTCGTAACGGGATGTGGTTCCCGTTGTTTCAGGGATCGACAGTTGATGTGCGGCGATGGCTGCGATAATGACGGCCTCATGGGTTTGCGCCGCCATCGTCAACAGCTCATGAAGAAGAGGAAAGCGCATGTCGCGATCGCATGCCCGCTGTTGGAACGCGGTGAAAGGACACCGTCTGAAAGGGGCGAGGCACTTGTGCCGTATTGCTGTATTGACTACTATGTTGCCGTCGTGACTATACAGGCGTGTTCCTGGCGCCGATATGTTGTGAACAGACGGAAGAGATGAGACGTAAAGCTAGTTGACGACCGACAATACAGAGCTGTGAGAGGTGGCTGAGTGATTCGAGTGAATTTCATGCGGCAGGTGGCGAGCACGTGGAGAACAGGTGCCCTACTAGTTAGTAGTAAGCGCCCACCGACAGTCACCAAGACTGCGGGGACACTTCTACTAAGGGTACCAGACCGACTTTATTCCGAACCCGTCACTGTAGCGCAGTTAGTCGACCTGTGGGAAGATGTTACAAGGATATAAGGCTTACTGAAGCATTGACACGAGAGCGGCCAAAACGGCACCGAGAATGGTTCCACCGTCCAGGCGGGGAAGAAGTTGGTAGACCGTGTGCATTGGCGGCCCCCTTGTAGAAACTTAACGGTAACGAGATAGGTCTTTGGCGCCCAAGAAAAAGAATCCGCTGAGTCAAGAGACCTTGCCCACCGAGGTTCGCCTCGCGTCAGATCCAAATCTAGCGGTATCGCCGCACGAAATGAGTCTTCGTGACGCAGTAACTTCGACTGGATATCCGAAAAGCCCTGCACCAAGCTGGCGTGCGCGATGGATACGAGAAACGCGTATTGTTTCGCCGGGAGGATATCTATGGATAGAGCTCAGGAAGGAGCATAGGCACGCATCAGAGACTTAAAGTACCTGCTGGATTGGCTTTATACGGGCAGACTTGACGATGCTTGCCCTCTACCCAGTGCGCTCGCTGGCATCCTGAGGAGCAGTACAGCGCTTCTCCGCATAGACAAGCGCGGAGCTTGGCGGTGTTATACGTCGAAAGCCTGTTCGAGCACTGGCAAGAAAGGCCGTCAATTGATGAAGATCGTGAAGATTGGAGGCGTACACGGTTCCTACAGCACTTCTGTTGTAGCGCCCACTTCCTGCGGTTCACTAGGGACAGTCGCTTGGCGCACAATGCAACCAGGTCCATCTCCTTCCTGCCTAATTGTGGCCTAGGAACCAAGCCTTGTATCCGCGAATACGAGCGATGGAACTCGCGTAAGGCTCGCGGCGAGACGAGCGATCCTCCCATAATGTCGAGTACGGCGTTGGTGTCGACGGCGTGCTCTTGTGAAGCGGCCCGCAGATTGCTAGGTAGCGACAGCAGATCGTACCTAATCGCGGTCCGTATAAGCCTGTCGTCTTTCGACAACACGAAGAGCTTGTGCATCAGCTTGTAGTTGCCGACAGCGGTCTTCAAGCGCTCGTCCGAGATGGCCCACTTTATGTTGCTTATTAAGCAGCGTATCATCTCCCGAGGGCAATCGCTTGCACCCAGTGCGGGTACATCGGCGAGTGCGCTTCCCAACTCAAGTTGCTTGTCCCAGTGTCTCTCGTCGCTAAGAGGGTGGAATAGATCGAGGCACCTGTGGTGCCAGGCCAGCCAGCTCTTTCCGAAAACGCGACCGGGGCGGGATTTGGTGATCTTGAGAATTTCTTCGATGAGCAATGCGCGGACGGCGCTATCGTCGTGGCGCACGATGTATTCGTGCATGAAGTCGAGCCCGTAAAACATCATCATACCGCGATCTATCTCAGCGCCGTTCATCAACAAGGGCCCATTGAGCCAGATTTTGATGAAGGTCCTTGGCGCGAAGTACTCTCTCTCGAGCATGATGTTTCGGATAGGGGGACGTGGGCTGCGGAAGAGGCTGAAGGCGGTGGAGATCAAGGCGAGGATCGAGGAAAGAACATTGTAATCTTTGTCCAACAGGGTGGCGATAGCCTTTTCCTCGTAAGGATGATTGATCGGGAGGAAGTACTCTATCCAGAGGAAGACGTAGGTCCAGATGCTGTCGTCGAGCGTCCAGAGTTGGGACATATTTGGCAGGCAGGCAAACATGCGGAGGCTTAGAGTGGCAAGCAGCGCACTGCACACGTCACATCCGAATGAGGACGTCATGCAGTCCACATAGGACAGCTCTTGTTGACTAGGGGATTGAGTCGGATGAAGGACGTCAGAAGATCCGGACGCTTGCGATGAAGCGCAAGCAGGCCGTCGACGTGGGATTGAGCTCGTTTATAGACATCAGCATCGTGTGCGCCGTGTGCGGCGTCTTTGATAGAGTTGATCTTCAGACAGAAGTGATGGAGGTGTCTGCTGCGTGCGGAAAGGTCGCCATGATATACACCAACCTTCACGCTGATATTCGTGAGCAACGACCAGGTCTGCGGCTGCATGCGGCTTACCTGGCCCATGGGTAGGACATCTCATACACAATACCGGCAGAGATGGCTACGAGGTGCAAGTTGATGATGCGACAGCGGACAAGGCGGACTCAGCGTTTGTGGCGCCCCTGAAGTCGTTTCGGCATTGGCCGAAACGTTTGTGGCGATACGAGTTCTTGTCAACTCCCACACCCAGGTTCAACAACTATCCACTTGAACTGACTGATCAGTTGCCTTCCTTCTCATCATGTCGACGGAACTGTACGATCTACCTCACTACTTCTGAAGCCCGCGTTGACAAAGGCCACAAAGTCCGCTCCTGCGCCACTCGAAAGCTCTGAAGCGCATCTGATTCCGCGGAGCGGAGGAAAACTAGCGGCGGCAGCAATTTACGAGCACTGGTAGCGACTTCTCTTCATTATTCAAGTGATGCCAAGCCGCTGAACTCAAGTTCTACCAAGCCGCTCGTCAGGTTGGATGGCTTATGGTCGTATAAGGACGGCAGTCTGATTATGAGCGAAAACCTGCCTCTTCGTCGGCCCCCGTACAACATACCACGGTCGTTCCCGAAATACCTAGTCTCCCTCAGGCGGAAGGAGCAGCAAAATACGATGGCTTTGATGTTATGGTGCTGCCAGATGACCGTCCGAAATTGAGATGTTTTTGTGCGCCATCTTGAATTCGAGGTAAGCGACACCTTTACGAGGTGGCTTGATGCGTTCGACAGATCTCTAGTACATATTAATGCCGTCCGCCCTTTTTTTTTCACAAGCACGAGTACAATACGCGCGAGGCGTAGTTAGTCTCCTCCGATCATTGAACGGCCTCTGTAGCGTTGCTGGTGCGCATTGGCCGACTAGAGACGAGGAGTATGACGAATTACTTACCGGCTTGCCAGTCGTAGGTCATTGTGCTCCACCCACAATGAGAATGAACCTTGCAGTGGTTGCACGAGAGGCGTCCGCACTCTGGCTCGTCCCCCTTCCGACGCTGGGCTGGGCAGTTGAGACGCATCGCCTCGTCCTCGAGAACCAAGATTGTGCCACACAAGAGGACGAAGGTATGTATTTGACGGCCGACTGCCATGAGATCCGCTGACATAGAAGAAATCTGTGAGTACATGGGAGGGCATGATAGGCGCCGCGCCTCAATAGCAGCACTGAAGGGTAGTAGCTTTCTTTGCGCTGGTCTGTCATCGTCGCTCGCGCAGGCTTGATGTTCATGAGCGCTTCTTATTTTCCCTCTTCCTGTGTGATTGTCTCTCATCTTGCGGGAATGAAGGCGCGATAATACGTCAGATATGGCGCATGGAGCTTCGAAGTACTTAATCTATTGCCAATGCCATGTTTGCTGGCGAAGGAACAATGGCCAGTATACACGGCCAAACAGTGACTCACGTTCGAATCGCGCTTGCTCCGGACCTCCACCCGGGTTTCCTCATTCTTCGTCAGTGGTCCTCACGTTCTCCCTCAGAACGAGCACTGAAGCACTCGTAGAGACGCTCGAGTGACTTCCGGCTGGCCTGCACCGTGTTGCGTCTTCGCTTGTACACAGGCGCAGCAACGATCCCCTCGGCGGCTACGGCGCGTCAACGACTTCTGCGGTGCTACAGGGGATGCTGACGCGCTTGACAGTGCATATCTGCAATCGTTACTTGCAGGAGGAGGCTACAGACTGTTCCGTCGCACTGAGGGTGGCCTGTGGCCGATACGGAACTGAGAGAAGTACGCGTTTTGCTGGTTTGAACAGGAGTTGTTGGCTCGCCACATATTGGGTAACGTGTCGTTCTCTCTTCTTACTTCTATCTAGCAGCTGACAACCCTCTTCGAACGTCCCCTGTAGCTCCTCTGCAACAGAACTCCAAGATCCCCCTCCTGTGATGACGGCATCGGCTACCGAAGAAGGATGGTTGGAAGTTCAGAGCGATGACGAGAGCACGACCAGCAGTAGCTACAGGGTGCGTCGCCACTATCTCACCACATTGGCACCTCGGCTGACAAGACATTTGGATCTAGACTGCCTACACGCGCGTGTCTCTGCCTCGCAAGAACGATAACATGCCCCCTCCCCCTCCCCTTCCCACTGTCATTCGGGTTTCCGACCGTTCCCCCTCAACCGTTTACGAAGACTTTGACGACGACTCGGGCTCTTCCGATATCGATGACGAAGCTGTTCAGCGCCTACAACTTCCCTCCCTGGCCGAGTTGCTTGACGGAAAGGCGCGCGCCTCAGGCACATACACCATCGCCCCCTCCCGGCCGATCATCAACGAAGACGCGTACGAGAACGACAACGACTCGAACTCGTCGGATATCGATGACGACGCCGTGGCCGCCTTCGACTTGCCAAGCTTAGACATGATGGCGGGCCGCATGGCAGGCGTGGGGGCTGGCATGAACCTGATCGGTGCAGGTGCGCTCTCACTCTTGCCGACAGCCTCTCACCACTGACATGGGCAACGCAGGGTCGTCTGCTCATCACCCGCCCCCCTCTTCCGGCCCATCGGAAGCCAGACGTACCTCCGGATCGCCAGAATACCCGGAAGAGCCTGTTCAGAAGCAGCGTTCCCCGGACTCGCTCTACACCTCCACTCCCTCCCCCGGCCCGAGCTACTACCAGCGCCCTGTCTCCAGCTCGCAGGCACCTCCCACACCAGCATACTCCGTCGCCAGCTTCGTCTCTCGTACGACCGACGAGTCTGCGTTGGACGTAGGCGACCATTATCAGTCCAGATACCACTACACCCCGTTCGACAGGTGCGCATCCCCATGACACGAGGCACCCAGCCATGCAGCTAACGCGTGTTGCGCAGCATTTCATCCCGGGGCACACGCCCTTCATCGTACCGCGGGTCCATCGATCAGACCTGGTTCCGCCCAAGGGGCTCCGTCGATAGTCGTGCCTCCGGAGGCCAATATGCGGCGTATCGCTCCCGCGGCTCCGTCGACTCCAGGGCGAGCTCCGTCGTCGACGAGTTCGGCGCCCTCCATTCGCGAGAGACGACTAGCGCCAGCTCGGAGCCACGTCGACTAGACCCGTTACCCTCAGATGACGTACCCGAGCCGCCAGCAGACAACGAGCTTGGCCTGCGCCTGTCCGAGGTGGAGAAAGAGCGGGCCGCGAGGCAACCGTCGACGTCAACCTTTGGCACGGGGGCGAGCTCGCACCTGCAGCCGCAGCCGTCGCAGAGCAGCGTGTCGTCCTCGGGGTCGTCGTCGAATACGCCGTACGCGACGCCGAAGACGAGCTTCACGAATGCGCGAACGTCGATCAACTCGCGGGGCGCACCGCCTGTACCGCCTCTGCCGGCTGCGCTTGCCCGCCGGCTGTCCACGGCGAGCTCGGCGTCCTCGGCGTCCAACATCTTCATTTCCCCCAATCCTCGCGGTCCTCGACCCAGGGACAGCTTTGTATCTAATGCGGGTGAGCAAGTCGCGTTCTCGGGACCGACGCTCGTGTACTGACCCTTACGATCCAGATACGCACACCACGGATGAGTCAGCGCTTGACGTTGGAGACAAGTACATCTCTTGGGCAGATCGTCTGACGGACCAGATGCCCTATGCTCACTTCGTTGGCCGTGCTCCGGGCGGTGGCAGGTGTGTCTTCTTCAGCTATGTGTTGAAGTAGGACATTAGTAACGTTATCTACGTAGGTATGCAGCCTTCGGCGCCTTCGCTGCTCTCGAAGCAGACGTAGACGACGATGACCCCCGCGCGAGCATACACGAATCCGATATCCCTCCCTCCACCGATCCGAGCATGCATACCCCAAGCGACCCCAGCCTCAACTCATCCTCGACCGCTACACTTCCATCGACGGCGAAGCCAACGAATGCCGCGCCTTCTCTCTGCGAGCGGCGTCCATCCTCAGAGCGTCTCTCCACGCATGATCGAGGACCGCCGTCCAGTGAACACCTTTCGTCCTCTCGCGAGCACTTGTCGTCATCCCGCGAGCATCTTTCGTCGTCTCGCGAGCATCTCCCGTCCTTCAGCGAGCGCGTCAATTCGTCGATGGAGCAGGTCCAGTCTACATCCGACCTCTCTACGACCTCGAGCACGTCGGAGACGTACGCGATGCATGAGCCCCAAAAGAGATACCCCACGACTATTCTGGACTCGCACGGGCGCGAGAGGGACATCTATCCGGACGAGGGAGCGTACGCCGGGGTAGCCGCGCATGAGCCCCAGAATGACGCATACGGGCGAGAGGCGGAGATGTATCGAGCGCCTTCCCTCCAGTCGAGGTTCCCTGATCGCGTCATACCACCGTCCGTGCCTGCCAAAGACATCCAGGACGCGCCTCCTGCCCCCTTCCCGCACGGCCATCCCACCGTCGCCTGGGAGCGCCAGAAACCCAACGGCCAATGGGAACGCATGAAGCCGAACGGCGACTGGGAGTCTTTCACAAGCAGCAGCGCCACGTCGTCGTACATGGACGAGTCATACGAGGAGGCGAGGCGGCACTCGGCATCCTTGGGCTATCCCGGCGGCTCGCCAGAGTTCGTCACATACTCGCCGGAGGATTGGGCGCGGCTTCGCAGCGCGTTCCCGGATTATGAGGCGCGGATGCGCCAGCTGCAGGAACGGGGATATGATGCGTCGGATCCTGAGGACGACGGGCCTGAGGCGCCGTATGGCTTTCCGGGCATGCCCCATCCCTATCCCGCCCATCCTTACCCTTACGGCGCGCCCTACGACCCAGCATATGGTCCGCCGCCTATGGATGACGAGCGCGCGTACTATGAGGGCTGGTACGGCAACAGGACGCTGTCTATCATTGAGGAGGAAAGCGCCGAGCATTTGTCTTCTGTGGGCATGCCTGGACACAGCGACATCGACCCGCGCGAACAGCGGTCCATGACCGATACCGACGAGGTCTTCAGGCGGCAAGCGATGCGCTCGAATGCGACGGTCGCCTCAAGTGCTGCTAGGATCAGCTTCACGGAGAGTATGCCGAGTAGCCTTTGTGCGCTCAAGAGCATCCCCAGCCACAGCACGATGAACCAGACTCCGCGCACTATACCAAGCAGCGATTCACTGTTCAGTGATGCACAGAGCATGTCCCGCGACGCTCCTGGCAGCAGCTCTTCCAGCAGCGACCTCCCGCCTTCCACCCCGCGCCTCACAGGACCATCGTCTATGCCTTCCACGAGCTCTCTCGAGACCCCTGAGACAACGCCGCTGACGGATCGATCGCCGCGTCCGCGCGAGAAGGAGCTGGTGCGCGAGAACTCTGGCAGCACGGAGTTGGGGTTTGGGCACCTCTTCGTCGCCCGCCCGCAGACAGTCTTCTCCGGCCGATCCTCGACGAGAGGCAGTGGGCCCTCCGAGGGCGACTGGCGGGACAGCGGCGCTTTCGATCGCTGGCTCCCGGGTGATGTCGGCCTGCAGGCGCCCGCGCGGGTGACCAGCCCGACACCCGTCGTGCAGAAGTCGGCGCCGAGCAAGCCGCAGCGGCCGGCGCTGCAGACGCCGCCGACGAAGATGCAGCCCGCGCCATCGAAGGCGTCGTCTGTGCAGTCGACGCCTTCGCGAGCAGCGGCGCAGCGAGACTACTACAAATCGAAGTACGGGGAGGAGCTGCAGACGCTTGTGAGCTCGGACGACGAGAGCGATATCGTCCTGCATCCGCGGAGGCAGGTCCCGCCGTCTCCGCAGAAGCCGACGACGGCTTCCGCGCAGAAGGGCAAACAACCGCAGGTGACGCCGCAATCCAGTTCGAGTACGGACACGGGCTATGAGCCTTTGACGGACAGCGGGCTGTCCATCGATGATGGCAAGGGCAAGCGCTCAGCGAAGTCGATTATTGTCGAAGACAATATGCGCTCGCGGACGCCGACCGTTGCGAATACGAAGGGGGCCCGCGACCGGGTGCCAACGTCGTCGAACTCCAAACCCTCGAAGCCAGTCATCCCTCACACATCCCTTTCTACCCATGGCTATACCACGTACTCACATGCGCAGGAGTCGAGCACGGGATCTCGGGCAGGCGGCGCGACGGACGTCGACTCGGAGTACTCTTCGCAATCGTACTCCAAGTTGCCACCGAGGCCTGTTGCCCCCATGCCATCAAGCGCAACATCTGAGTCCAACGCCAGCGTAAGTCGTCCGAAGACGCCTTCTGTGTTGCGACCAAAGACTCCCGCTTCTTCGTCGAGCCGGTCCAAGACTCCTGCTCTGGTCGAATCGCCCTCGCGCTCGAAGACGCCGGTCAGCAAGCACAAGTCGAAGCCCTCGAAGACGGAGAGCGAAGTCGAGTGGTACTCTTACACCATGGACCAGTCCACGTCGTCGATCTCCGCGCATCGCACCGAGTCTCCCGCCCCAGTATCGGAGAGGTCCCATGGCCGGTCAGACAAGAGCCGTTCGGACAAGTCGCAGAGTCGGACCGACAAGTCTACTTCGCGGTCAGAGAAGACGACTCTTCGACCGCGCCAGGATCGTCCCGACTCACGCGCCTCGCGTGCTCAGGACCAGACGGGGAAGACGAAGTCTCGCCTGCTCGATGATGGAACAGAGATCACGACGTCGTACCAGCGCATCACGCAGGACATGTTGGACCGCTTCATGCCACATTCGTCTGCTTCCTCAGACGGCCATCAGTCTACGTCGACGCCGGGTCCCTCGCGTGCGATGGAAGACAGCAGTCGCTCGCAGGGAAGGAGCAAGACGCCAAGTGTTGCCGCGCCGACCCCTCGTCGGGCAGAAGCGCCATCAACATCGAGTCGCTCATCGACACCTGCTGCTCGTGCGAAGACGCCTTCAACTGCGCGATCGTCGACCCCTAGTGCGCGCTCTAGTACACCCAAGGCGACCAGACCGTCCAGCTCCGCTTCGCGGACGCCACAGCCTACGACGGCATCCACCAGGTCGTCTCAGGCCTCTAGCTCGTCTCGACCATCTCAGCAAAGCTCCAGCTCGGCGAGGAAGAAGGAGCGTCCTGTGCCAGTACCGAGTGTTCCGCCCGTCCCTGGCCTTCCACTCGCGGTGCAGGCAGTTGCGAACGCCCATGCAGCGAGGACCGGCTCGCGCATCGCGCAGGTGCCACCGAACTCGCAAGCGCCCGTTATACCGCGTGGTGTGCATATACCGCGGTCAGCGTCGTCGGCCGGGTACGCGGCGTCCTCGTCGTCTGTCTCGGAGTACTAGATGTATGTGTTGTGCTTCGTAAACCTTGACCCTGACTGAGTAGCGTCCTAGGATAGAAGCTTTGGCGGTTGAACCGCTTTTCATGGACCGTTGACCGAATCTTTTGCGACACCTACTTATCTCTTGTTTGAATTTACTGACCTATCTATGAAGGAAGGAATATGCCACCATGACAACAGTGTATACTACATACGTATGGACCAGGAAACACATAGGGACAGGTCTCAATGTTTATACTCGCTTCAGCTCAACGGTGTGATCTTCTATTGGTCCGTGGCGGCGCTTGTAGGTCCCTCTCACGTGACAGCGTCATAATCGTCAGTCGCAGCCCGTCCTGAACTTGAACTTTCTCGAGGTTGCTCACGATTGGTATGTTATTCTCCTTGTATCGCCTCAAAACCTACTGATCCATGGTATACAAGGCCATCCGAATCTTGGCATCAATGGCCGAGCGTTGGCGCGTCCAGGAGAAAGCCCTCGATAGGATGCATGGTTGCGGCGCTGTCTCGTGCGTTGTGCAAGCTGAGGGCGCGGGAGGTAGCCTATCTTCCTCCAGTACCTTTCTGGCTTATCTGCATATCCGGTGAAAGGTACATCCTGTCTTTGCGCCCTTGCAGAGTCGCCCAAGAAGATACTGACAGGCAAGACTTGCCGCCCTCCCTGCCCGACAAGGACGCCCTTGCCACAATCTTATCACGCTATAGCCGCGGCGATCCTTCTGCAGACTCTTGGCGACCTCCGCTCTCCGTTCTGCGGACTACGCCATAGCAGGGGGCGCTTATCAGAATCTGCCACGCTAGAAAGGATGCGTGCGATAGCACGGTCCGCGCCGATAACGCGCTCGCATTATAAGCGGTGGAGCGTTTGAATGGCCTCCCCAGCTTCGCGGCCCCTGCACGGTTGCTCTCCCTCGTCATGTCTTCGGCAGTCGACTCGCGTCCCACCCTCGACGAGAAGGCGTCCTATGGCGACGACAAGCCTGAGCTGGAGAAGACGGTCGCAGCGGATGTGTACGCAGTCGAGTCGGACGACGATGAAGGTTCGTGTATCCGCTGGAGACCTAGATGACAGCTGCTCACGTTCACGCGTAGTGGTCATCGACTCCGAGTACACGAAGGAGCAGTATGGCAAGCTGAAGAGGAAGATCGGTACGTGCATGTCACTTTGCTGCTACTAAGTCTTACGTCGAGCCAGACTGGTACCTGCTCCCGTTGATGTGGCTTTGCTGTAAGTCAGCCACCCTTGCCGATCTTGAGGACCACACTGACGCCGCGATTAGATGGCATCCAGCAGACCGACAAGACTGCGCTCGGCACCATGGCTACTTTCGGCCTGCGTGAAGGTCTGCTCATGTGTCTGCTCCGTATGCGAACAGCGTGCTTAACAAAACACAGACACCGGTCTCGTTGGTCGGCAATACTCATGGCTCACGACTATCTTCTGTGCGTACCCTCGCATTGATTCAAGATTAGCGCTCATGATCACCAGACATCACGTACATGTGCTTCGAATTCCCGTCGAACCTGCTGCTCCAGAGGTGGCGGATGGGCAAGACGCTGTACGTGTATCCATCCCTGCACCTAATTGCGTGCTCACGAGAGGCAGGGCCATCTACATGATCTGCTGGGGCATCACCGTCCTCTGCATCGGGTTCGGTGCGTCGGCCCGCATGATCGACTTTTTAGACGCTGACTCTCCCCATAGCCAAGAACTTCACGCAGCTCATCGTCCTCCGCGCCCTCCAGGGCCTCTTCGAGTGCTGCATCTCCCCCGGATTCGTCCTCGTCATCGGCAGCTGGTACACCCGCCGCGAGCATGCCTCCCGCGCCCTCGTCTTCCAGTCCGCCAACGCCGGCTTCGGAGTCCTCGCCGACCTCATGCTTTACGGTATCGGCACCGTCGAGCACAAGCACCCCGAGGTTGATTCGTGGCGCTACATGTCGTACTTCCTTGGCGGCTTCACCATCGTCGTCGGGCTGCTCTGCTTGATCATTTTGGGGACGCCGAGCGAGGTTCCGTGGCTGAGTGTGGAGGAGAGGAAGATGGCGAACACGCGCATTGTGAAGAACCAGTCGGGGCACGATCGCACGGGTACGAAGGAGTGGAAGTGGTACCAGGCTAGGGAGTGTCTGATCGACCCATGCGTGCGTTGCATTCTGCTGGAGTCCTCTATATTCCACTCACGTCCGCGCTCAGTTTTGGCTCGCTGGCTTCAATGCCTTCTGCTCGTCGGTGCCGAATGGTGGTCTCACGACATTCGGCTCCATCATCGTGAACGAGCTAGGCTTCAGTACGTCGCCCCTCTATTTCTTGTACCTTGTTCGACAGTTCGCTAAACCGTCTTGCAGCCAACCTGGAGACTATCCTCCTCAGTATCCCGCGCAGCGTCACCTCCGTCATCATCTTCATTATCGTCGGCGTCGTGACTAGCAAGGTGAAGAACCTGCGTCTTTACATCATGGGCGCCGCCACCATCCCGCCTCTCGTCGGATTCCTCGGAATGGCGCTCATCCCTACTCGGGAGGGCACGAAGGTCCGTACACTCCGCAGCCTCGTATCGCGAGAATCTCACTGACGCATCGCGTAGTGGGCCAAGTGGGGAATGTACTACATGACCGTCCCCTTCGTCTTGTCCCTGTTCCTCGCCTGGAGTAAGCAGCTTTCCACGCCGTTGTCTCCGATAGCATACTGATTTGCCGCCCTAGCCCTCATCATCTCCAACCTTCCTGGCCGCACGAAGCGTACCCTGACGTCCTCCTGGACCTTCATGATGTACTGCGTTGGAAACATGGTTGGATCTCAGATCTTCAAGACACAGGATGCGCCCACCTACACGCCAGGTGTTATCGGCTGCTGCGTCTGCTTTGGCTTGGAGATCGTCATCATCGCCGGTATGTCGCTTCTAGTCGTCGACGCAAATGGGAAGAGTCTGACCATACTGCGTCTACCAGCTTGGCGTACAATTCTCGTTCTTCGCAACCGCCGCCGTGATCGTGCGCAAGCGACCGATGGCCTCACCGACGAGGAGCGCGAGCGCCTTGGCAAGATCAACGGCGAGAAGGACCTTACGGACTTCGAGAACCCCTATGTGAGTCAGCCATCTTTAACACTTTGCGACATTGCTCACCGTCTCTTCTAGTTCCGCTACACTCTGTGAAGCGCATCTCATTTCGGGGGAAGTTGGGCTGTACTTTTGCTTGTATCATTATATAGGATCCTACGTACGAGGTTGTGTCCGATGAACTATAGAGTGCATTGCTGTGTTGTAATGGCCGCTCGATTCACTCAAGTCCTTTCGCTTGATTTTTGGTGTAATGCATGGCCTTCAACGTTGGCAGTGGGGCGCCAGACGGCCACCTCCCACGTGCTCGTTGGCTGCTGCATGGGAAAAATTAAACTACACAGCCACCCATCACCCTCTGCTCTTGTCCACGACCTTCATTCGTACGATCCCTTCATCGACGTGGTCTTCTCTGTATTGCGCTTTTTGCTACAGTATCTCCGCGGCAGGGAACTGTCTGCTTGCATCTGACAAGGCGGTTACGGTCGACACTCGAACCCATCCTTACAAGCAACACGATCTATACCTCGGCCCTTTGGTGCGGTGACTTTTCACCGCATTGGAACAACGAACATGTGCTTTCGACGTGCTTTCCTTCGCTGAGATTATCCCTCCGACGGACTGTATGTGGCGGCTGCGGGAACCCATGGCAAAGTCAACGCAACCATAACCGCCTAGCTGTTGCTGATCCTCGAAACGACGGAGACTGTATCCCGCTCTAAGCAAGGCATGCATACACGGCGCCGTATTCAATTGAAAAGCGGCGCGACATGTCACCGCCGGACCCAGTGCCCGCTGATTTATGACTCTACCGCGAACATCGGAACTGCATAGAACATCGATGGTCTCAGCGGCAGTGACGGCCAGGCTTGGTGAATATATATACTGTGAATGTTCAAGACAGCCCCCCCCCCAGTACTCTCCCTATTCACGGACCAGTGCTAACATTCGCTTTATCCTTCTCCTGTCAACGTTCCCAGCCATGAAGCTTTCCATGCTCTCATCCCTCCTTCCTTTCCTCCTCTACACTCCCGCCCTCGCGGCCCCTCAGGCTGAGTCGTCCTCCGCTCCCGTCGTGTCTTCCTCTGTCACCTCGCGCCCGGCGCCCTCATCCACGGGTGTGTCGAGCTTCGTCTCGTCGGCGGCTCCGGTCACCGTCGCTGCCTCCACCGTGACGACCGCGTCTGCTCCCGCCACGACCGGGACCTGCAACAACGGCGCAAACTGCTACGCCGCGGCGCATGGTTGGGCGAACTACGAGCCGTACCAGGGGCACCTCATGGACGCGTGCACCGGCGACGACGGTGTCGTGAGCGGGACGGGCAACCTGTGGGGCAGCAAGGCTTGCGTGGCGGTCGCCGTCAGCAACCGCAAGGTTTGGGTGGGTACCTCTACCAAGCTTTGCGCGACGACAACAAGCGGCTAACCAATAACAACAGCCCCAGCTCGTACAAGGATTGGCGTCCTGCGGTCACCAGCAGATCGCTTGTCAGGCTGACCAGCCGAACCTCGACTACAACGTGAGTTTCTTTTGTGCTTCTCTACTCACACATCGTGTCACTTGCGCTTTGGTCACCTGCGCCACGTCTTACCCTTCGCTAACTCAACCCACACAGGTCTACGCGTCCATCGTCGGCGACTGTGCCTGGGAGCCCAACGGCTGCCCCATCACGCAGCAGAACTTCATCGACTTCATCTACAGCACGCTCTCCGACATCGGCTCTGCCGACTGGCCGAGGTGAGTTGCTCTAGTAGCAGTCCGTCCTGCGTACGTCGGTGATATCAACGCGCCTTTGCAGCGACGTCAACACGCTCGTCTCGGAAGGCTGGCAGCCGCTCCTTGACTGGACCAAGACGGGCGATAGCATCCCGTACACGAACTTCAACGACTTCCTGCACTACGCGTGAGGTACGGTGGCTCCGTTCAAGGGAGGAATTAGCCAATCAGTCGATGGTATTGACCGACGGATGGTTCGCGGCACAGAGTAGCTAGGATGGCATGGACTTCCGGACTCCTTTCGTTTGGACTTCCATACTTTATGTGTTATGTATCCTTCGTGATATAATGGTGTTTTTGGGACATTGCCTAACCGGGCAGGATCATCCATCAGTCTCAGAGACAGTGAGCTAAGTCCCATAATCATCATGCTGCCGTACTACGCCTTTCTCAAGTCCGGTCCTCCCAAAGACGACTTCAAGTCTCAGAGTCACATAGGTCTACATACGATGATGCTATGCAAGCAATACGACTACGCCTCCGATCCCCTGGCCACCCGCTTCTGCATCATGTCCCAGAACTCACGCCACTCCCCAGCCTCGTCAGATCCCGAGTGCCCATAGTCCATCCCTATGAAGCGAAGCGTCGGAGCGGGAAACACGCTGTTCAGAAAGCGTATCAAATCATCCTTCTCATCTGGCACGCCTCCATACCGCATCTCGATCTTCAGCCGACGGTCGCGCAGCACCTCACGCTCCGGTACAAAGACGGGTTCCGGAACCTCCCCATCTAGGTATGGGACGGTGAGCGTCTTCAGGTGCGGACACCGTCGCGCGAGCGGAACCAAGCCTTCCATAGTCAGGCCGGTCATCTGCGGGAATTCCTCTTCAAATGGACGTTCAACCCCTCGATTCACGAATGTAAGATGTTCAAGCTTCGTCCACGCGGCGCTGAGCACATCCAGAGTGTCGTCCACGTCGGCGAGCTCGTGGTTGAAGTAGATCTCCGCGCGAGACACGTTCTTGAAAGCGCAGAGATCAGCGAAGAGGCGGGAGGCGCGGATGTTTCCGTAGCTGCCGGTCGAGATGGACAGTGTGGTGAGGGTGTCGTTGTCCACGCGTTCGCGCATCGTGCGATACAAGCGTCGAGCCCCCAGTTGTTCTCCCTCTCCAAATTGCTCAAAGTCGCGATACGAGAAAGTACGAAGACGGAGAGGCTGGGAAGACATGCTACGCAGGACAATGCGCGCGTCGCGCATACTCAGCTTGCCCCTATGGTCCCCAATTACGAGCGTACGGAGAGCTTGGAATCCTGGGATTGCCGCGGGGGCTGGCGAGGTGCTTGACAGATTGGACTGCTCGAAGTTGGTGAGATGCAACTCTTCCAAGCTCGGAAGCTGGCGTAAGTGAACGATCTGCTCGAAAGGATCGCCCTGCTCGTGTACAAGCGATAGGTAGCGAATGTTCGCAAACGGTGCGATTGTGGCCAGTCTCTTGCAATGATCGTCGAAGTGGTTGTACTCCATCAAGCTCAACTCTGGAGACGGAGGGTAGGACGCTGATCCAGGCTCGGTCCCATCCGTGACAGCAGTGCAGAGGTAGCGATCGTCGAAGGCCAATTTGAAACCGCCTCTCTGGCCAAGCGCATAGACGTTCGGCAGTAGTGGCCCACGTACAAGCACAGCGTTCCAGAGAGAGCTGTCGATAATGTATCTGGCCCGGTTCCATTCCGAGTAGTCATAGAAATCATCAAACACCTTGATACGCCGCGCGTAGTCGTGGAACCTAGCATATTCAGCGTCTGTAAGGGTCGCAGGCGCCGGCAGGTGCAGGACCTGCGATGCATGTCAGAGAATCGCTGGCTGAGAAAGTAATACATAACGTACCACTCTAGGGGTGGCTCTCGGTGAGCTTTTGCCTCGACCGACATACACCCAGTAGTACCCTTCCTTAATGACACTCTCGACGCGCGGTATCGTCCTGAGTAGATTTGCCAGCTCCCACTGCCTCTCCCACAGCACATCGCGCGCCACTTCACTGGCCGCGCGATTTGCCGTGACGAGTGGCAGCAGGTGCGCGGCTTTGCCACCCTTCTGGTGGAATATGTCGTAAACAGAGACAAGACGGGCGCCAGCTGAGTCAGTGCTCGTCGTGTCGGACTGTCCCTCGAGTTCGTGTGGCTTCGAGCTTTCCTCAAAGTTTGGAGGGGTTGCTGGCGCGCTTGATGTCGCAGCGGAAGTCAAGGTGGGAGGAGCAGGAGCCAGAGCCGCTGGAGAGGACATGGTTTCCGCGCACGAGGTAAAGCTGAGAGTAGCAGGAGATCGACGTCAATGCCACTCAGTCTGAGTGCAGGTGATGGTGATGGTGAGAGTCAAGGTGGCCGATGTGCCAGGCTAGCCTTTATGGTTTTGGAAGCCGGGCCGGTCCTCCGCTAGCGCTGCGCCTATCCCGTCTATGTCGCTTTGTAGTCTAACAAGTGTTGTAAAGCGTGCGATAGAGTACATTCAGGCAAAATCATCACAGTCTGACAACAGAATTTGAGTAGATAGAAAGCGCTATTGATAAAAGCGAGGCTATAATTCTGTGACCGCTCGTTCCTGCATTCTCGTCCAAAATTCATCCCAATCATAAGCAGCACGATAATTGCCTCTATGTGCACTGATACGGCGCAATGTCGGTGGTGGAAATATACTGTCCAAGAATTGCATAAGATCATCGCTCGCGCTCGGTACCGTCCCCATCCGAATCACGAGCTCGACGCGGCGCTCGCTCATAACCTCGCGCTGCGACTGCAGGATAGGCTCAGGAATGCAGCGCATATCAATTGCGGCACTCAGGGCTTTCAACGCCGGGCACCGTCGAGCTAACGGCGTTAGGCCTGCGAGCGTCACCGCATGATGAGCGAAGGTGAGATACTCGAGCTTCGGCCACGCGCCACTCAGCAGATCCAGCGCGCCGTCCGCGTCCGCGTCTTTCGAGTCGATTGAGTCGAAGTTGATCTGTGCGCGAGAGATATTCTTGAATACGCAGAGGTCGGCGAAGAGGTCGGCCGCGCGCACGCACCCCCTGCGGCCAGTCGAGACGAGCAAAGTAGTGAGGCTGTCGTGGTCCACGCACTCGCGCACCGCAGTATGAAAGCGTTGAGCGTCCCGTTGGTCGTCCTCGCCTATCTGTTCGGCACCGTAATACGCAAGCGCCTTCAGGCGGAGCGGCTCCGAGGACATGGCGCGTAGAGCATACCGGGCGTCATGCAGCCGCTTCTGATGTCCTGCAAATACCAGAGTCCGCAGCGAGCGGAACCCCGATTCGGACGCTCTCGCTGGCTCTTCGTCAAAGCAGCTGTCCGCCCTGAAGTTGGTGAGGTGGAGTTCGTCCAGGTGCTGGAGGTCGCGGAGACTCGCGATCTGTTCGAATGCATCGCCATGCTCGTGAAAGACATTCAGCGAGCGGAAATTCGAGAGCGGTACAATCGTTCCAATCCTCCGAGGCGGCCCCTTGCGACCTCTCTTCATGAGGCATAGGCCAGCTGGAGCGCCATCCCCTGACGCGGGTTGGAGGCGGCAGAAGACCGTGGCCTTGACATAGTGATGGGTGAAAGCCATCTTGAAGCCGCCGCCTTGTCGCAAAGTGTGGACACGCGGAAGAATTGGCCCTCGCTCGAGCACAGCACCTAGGAGCTGCGGATCGATCTCATCGGCGCTCTTCCAGTCTTCATATGCAAACCCGTCCAAAAATTTCTTGATGCGCCGCGCGTAGTCGCTGAACGTGGCGTACTCAGCATCCGTCAAGCTTTTCGGCGTACCGGCGGGAAGTTCGAAGGACTATAAAGTGATTTGTGACCGGTCAGAATGCGACATGGTCTCCAATGAACATCCACAACTCACCACACGTTGGACTCTCCGCGAACTGAAGACGAGTTCATCAACAGGTTCGCAGATATAGCGACAGCCCCCTATCTCCTTTGCCTCCACGCGCGGTATCGTCCTGAATAGGGGCCCGAATTCGGTCTGCTTCTCCCAAAGAACGTCGCGCGCTACCTCGCTCGCCGCGCGGCTCACGGTGACGAGTGGCACGAGATCCGCAGGTTTTCCGTTGGCGAGGACCAGCTTGCAGATCCCGAAGAATATCTCGTAGATAGAAACGACGCGGCCACCGGTAGAGTACGGCGCGCCGTATTGCGACGCTGTCGTCTCTTTCGCCGCTTCGACATTCGAAGCAGATGGCTGCGGGTTCTTGAGGAGGGTTGCAGTCAACGTAGAGGCCATGGCATCCGTATGAGTAGGCGAGCTTTCAGGGCTGGGTTGGCGGGCTAAGGAGGTGGCAACGGAATCCATCGAAAGACTGCAGTCTTCGAGCTTGAAATTGCCGGAGAGGTGGTGGTGAGACTCAAGACAGTGACACCGTTTTGCCTCTGACAAAAGGCCAACGTACGTGACCGGATGACTCGAACAATTACAGACGAGTTCAAAGAGGGTGCGCTCGGAGCCTTCGCCTTTATTGACTGGTATTGACCTATACCCTGATCACGTGGTGCACGTGCTCTCAACGTTGCGCGTTGTTGAACTCAGTAGTATCGCCCGCGGTTCGCGTCCCCGACGCCTCCGCACCTTTTCACTTTCTTGCAACTCACGCTCGCGCAACACATATTCCCCGAAAAGACCACCATCCAGGCACTCGGACCCGTCCAGCAAGTATGTATTCCAAGATCGCCCGCGCGACGTCTGCGCCGCCGTATGTAAGTAGAGATACGCTACGCAGGTGCTGCAGGGCGCGACGCTGTAAAGGCCGTACCGAGCAAAGTTACTGCACCGTACGAGAAGAGCACAGTACTGATACAGCGTAGGTACAGCGAAGAGCGAAGCCAGAAAGCGGCGAAAAGTGTGATGATGTGAGGTGGAACTTCCGGGGTAATTTGTTCTGTTCGAGAGAAGAGACGATGAGGTATACACAGTGATGAGAGGAGAGAGGAGAGATGTGAGTAAAAGAGAAATGCAGGAGACAAGAGTCGAGAAATGCAAAAGACACGGAGGGATGTAAGAGAAGATTATAAGATGCGAGGAAACAACCAAGAGAAAAATCCCGATATGCATGCGAGTGACACAGCACGAGAGCCAGATAATGATACAGGATAAAGAGGTGTTGTGTTGGGGACGATGGAGTTCATATGGGTGTGCATTATCAAGACGAGCAGCTGGACGAGGGAAAAAGCGGCAAAGGATCACTCATCAGCCCCAACGACCACATAAGCCAACTTGCTCGCGCACAGCGGCGGGTACGCATGCCTTGCAGGCGACGCCACCAGCCGCCTCGGCCGTCCACCATCATACGCGAGCCGCCTCAGCCAGCCCGAGATGCACTGGGGGACGTGGACGCTCGGCGGCGGCGTCGTCGGCGCGATCGTCGTCGCGCTGGGCGAGATGCATCCGTCTACCGGGGCGCTCAACGACACGCAGCCATCCGCAGACGCGCTCGGCACCCTCAAGTCCCTCGCCATGACCCTCATCAGGCCTTCCGTGCCCGGGGCGCCACCGCGAGGTCTCGGGCGATAGGTCCAGCCGGCGAGGCGTCCGGGGAGCGGCTGCGCCGGCGCAGGGAGCAGCGTCGGAAGGGAATCAGGTGCAGAGGATGTGTATGCAGGCATGGGCGTCGGGGCGGTGAGGGCAGGGTCGATGGGGGTCGTGTACGCGGGGTCAGATGAGGTCGGCGCCGGCATGTCGAAGAGCTGGTAGTTGTATGCCGAGGGGTCGTACGGCTGCTCCCCCGTACCAGCGAACGTCGGCGGCGGGCTATATGCGTCGAAGTTGGTCGGAGACGAGTACATCTCGGGCGCAGCGTACGACATGGAGGCTTCGGGAGTCGTATACGACGTAGACGCTTCCGGAGATGGCGACGTGTACTGCTCTGGCGACGGGGCGGTGAACTGCTCCTGTGAGGTGTAGGAGGCCTCCGAAGTCGTGTACGACGCGGACACCTCGGGCGCAGGGGTGTAAGACGTCGAGCCCTGGGTATATGCGCCCTCGGTGCCGTAGCTGTAGTTTGCCGTCGCATCCGAACCATAGGTCGCCGCCTCGTACCCGTAAGTGGTCTCTTCATACCCTTGCTGCGGCTGGAATGCAAAGCCCGCGTTGTCGGTCGCAGCGTAGCCCTCCTGCGGCGCATAATTCTCCTGTCCCTGTTGCGCGTACTGCTCCTGTGATGGTGCGTACTGTCCCTGCTGAGGCTGCGAGTATCCCTCCTGAGGCTGCGCATATTCCTGCGGCTGCGCAAAGTACCCGTCCATATACCCTTCCTGCCCATGGGCATACTCCACCCCGACCACCTGCTCGCCCGCCATATATCCCTCCTGCGCACACACCGACCCGCCCGCGCCCCATGCCACCCACGGCGCCGGCGGCTCCGTATCGCTCGCGTCCACGGGCCCGACCGAGGGCGGCACGGGCGCGCTGCACGCAAGCCAGCGCCACGTCTCGTGGGCCTGCGGAGTGATGGGGCGCGGCGCGGGCAGCCGCTGCTTGGGAATGACACGCGGGGTGCCACGGTCGAGCTGCGGGTCGTTGGTGAAGTCGGCGAGCGCGCGGCCGCAGGGATGGAGGTGCGGCTTGAGACGGAGGCCGGGCGGGGGCGGGTAAATGGGGCGGCGGGGTGTGGGTGTGGCTGGTGGTGTGGGGAGGGCGTTGGTAGGGCAGGGCGGGATGAAAATGGTAGTGAGTTGCTGCTGCTGTTGTTGCTGGGGCGGGACGGGCCATGACTGGATGATGACCGAGTCGATGTCGTCCTCGCCCTCCGCATCTTCGTCGTCGGGGAGGTAGATCTGTTGCTCGATCATCGAGCAATCGCTGTCTGCATCGTCGTCATCGTCCGAGTCCTCCGTCGTCTCGTCTGCGTTCATCGTGTCCGCGGACTCGTTCACGAACTCGAAGTCGGCGCTGGAACATGGTGAGCGGGAGAATGAAGCAAAGGACGCGGGAGGCTCACCTGTCAGCGCCCTTGTCGGAGGCAGCATTCTCTTCATACTTGCCGCTGTCACTCTTCTTCTCATGTCTGATAACGTGTCAGAAGGCCGGGCTCAAAGACAATCGCGAGGACATCACGCACAGGGCGGCAGGACACGGCAAGGCTTCCTCCGGCGGACACACCGTCAGGTCTTCGATCGGCTCCGGCGGAATACACCCCGCCTCCTCGTTCTCATTCTCCGCCTCGACCATCGTGACATCCCCGTCCTCATCACCATCATGACTACTCCCGCTCGGCCCAGCCTCGTTCTCCTCCTCCTCGTACATCACGATGTCCTGCGCCTCGACCTCCAGCGCGGCGAGTGCTAGGCGCATGGTGGGCGTCGGCGATGGCGCGCGCCCACGCTGGCGATTGGACCTGCGCGTGGGCGGCGGCGGCGGGCGACGTGGCGCGCGCTCGCGACGGGGCTGTGGGGGCAGGGCGGACGGTCAGCGCGTGCACGCCAATAGAGCATGCTCCTCCGACACGGACCTTTGGACCCGCATTAGCGGGCTGCTGCTGCTCTTGCGCCACAACGGGCTCGGGCGCGGACTCAGCCGGCGCGGCGGGTGTGGGCGTCGTCGCCCTCCGCGGGCGCTTGCTCTCCTTCCTCTCCGTATCCTCCTTCGGCGGCTCGACGGTTGCCGCCTTGCGCTTCCTGTTCTTCACCGTCGCAGCGGGCGACGACGGCGGGGGTGCTGCGGGCCGCGGCGTTCGCGCGGCGGCGGGCATTCTAATTTCCGGGCGGAATATAACAAAGGTTCGAACTTTGGGTGCGTGACGGCGCTCTTCTGGCTGTCTGGCGGGCTCCTGGCTCTGCGTGCTGGATCGCCGCGCGAGATTCGATTCACAAACGGGGGCAAAACGGTGAAAGACGCCTCGCCCCCTGAGCCGTCACCTCGTTACGTCACTGTCACACCTTACAAAGCGCGCACGGACCAGGCACGGGACCGCCCGCGTGGTCCCGTGCGGGCCACAGGCGCATAGCGCGCCCTCCTCAGCTTTCGAGAGGACATGGAGGGCGGAGGAGAGAGAGGTTTTGCGGACGACGGAGGTGGAAGATGCGGAGAGATGTCTCATGTTGAGCCGCTTCTCTGGCCTTAGTGGCGTAAATGAATGGCTCCATCGTGCCGTCAGCAGCCATCCGGCCCATTCCACACGGAATCCCCGCCACGCACGTCTACATCTCCGCATCCAATTGGTCCTCGGCGGCAGAACCGATCGCACAGATGTTCCTTAGTCTCTTCAACTTGGTTCTTCCCGAACCCAGACACGTCCCTTTCACGCCCCTTTCAATATCCCATTTCACTCTAGTCACATCCTATTCAGTTTAGACTAGAAGAAAAGGGCCTTGGCACCCATCTCTCGCCCGAAGTTAATCTGAAGGACAACAAATAGACCTGCTCAACTCTGGAGGGTACGACGGCAACACGGTATTTTTGTAAAAGAACGTTCAACAAGGCGTGGCAAACTCACCTCGACCCTTGTTACCCCGCATGCGACGGACATACGGCGCTCGGGGCTATGGAAGTCATTCACTCGCCCTTGGCTGCGCAAGCTAAGTCTCCCATGGCAGTCGGAAGCGAAAATCCAACCGTCGGGACGATGCTTTGTGGCCATGCGAGGTCGACGATTATGGTCGAGAAAATTAGAAAGACGCAGAACATCTTGTCGCGATGGTGGCGGGCGTCTGATCGATCCTGCACGAGCGAACGTCCGATGCCGACGTCTGGGTTCATCAACATCCAGCGAGCGCCTTCACGACGCATGTCGGAATTTGGAATGCTGCGTTCCGATGGGCGTCACAGTTGAAGTTGGACTTGGGTCACACCTTCAAGGATCGTATATGTCAGTGACGACGTCGAGCCTGAGCTCGCCCGCCGCGTCTAGTCAGGGTTCGGCTTGCCACAATACCTGGGAAATCCGTTGCGAGGTATCTTTGCCTAGCTAGAGACTACGTCCGACCACTAGAGCCCGGCGCCGCAAAGAGCCAACAGCATCGTCACGGCGTCGCTGAGGCTCTCCCAGGCTAGTCTTCGATGAGCATGGTATCGGGACGAGAATACCTGCGACAAGATGCGATGAAAATGCCTGGGACGAGCATCAGCACAAGGTCTCTCTTCATCAGTGCTCTGACCGTGGAAGACGGGCACAAACGTCGTGAGAGCTTCATTGTATGACCATCGCGAGACGCAGGACATGGCCTCCCTCACGCATCATGACATGGCCTCCCTCGCGCATCATGACACTGACAGGCATCATGCGCTAACCTGGCTACCGAAGCCAGTGCTTGCGGTCGGCGACTTTGCGGCACTGCCGCCATCAGCCTCAAGATCCCCATGCCTGACTGTATAGTCATCAGCCCGGGCGGTTCACGTCCACCGCACGACGTACGAGCATGCTTTTCCTGAAAGGCATTGCTGAGTGCTCAGAATAGCGCCATAAGCCCAAGTCGTCCCATTCGTTGCAGTTTGGAGGTCACACCGGACACCACGACCTGTGAGGGAAAATTAAAATGCATAGATGTCGTGAATAATACAGAGATGTAGGGAAGACCTAGAGAATAATACAATCAGTCCGTAGATGCATGTATGTTGTGGGTGCAAAGGAGTAAAGATGAAGATACAATGAAGTAAGATGAAGAATCAGATGAAAAGAAACAACAACACCTTCACCCAGCGCCGGCGCCTAGTCGAGTCCGCGTGTATGTACGATGATGCCCAGCGTCTCTGGCGATGGATCTCTCCTCCCTCCTCACTATACTCAGCGCTGAGCCGAGCCTCCTCGCTGGGCGATCAACAAGGCTTCAAGCCCGGCTAACAGGCACAACGACCTGCACCTCCTTCGCGTCGCGCTGTCAAGTTGGGTCAGCATCACCCCTCCTTTTCTGCGCGACGAAAACCATCACTCACGTATCCCTCCCACCTCTCCTCGCCCTCCAGCCTCACCGCCTGCCTCGCGAGGCGCCTGCGGCCGAACAGCAGCGCGGTCAGCGCGAGCATCGCCACCGCGAACCCGGCGAGCAGCGGGACGAGGTCGAAGCCACAGTCCTGCGCCTGCTCGAAGCCGAGCGCGCGCCCAAGGTCGAGGCCGCACGAGTCCGAGGCGGAGGCGGGGGCGTCGGAGAACCCAAAGGCGGAGGCACCAGCTCCGGACGCGGTAAGGTTGGGCCCGACGGTCCACTCGCCGCCGTGCCCGCCGAGGTCCTTGGCGCCGCAGACCTGCATCCACTGCTTGTTGCTCGAGATGGCGGAGCCCTGGGAGGGTGGCGTCAGCGGGGGCTCATACAGTCAACATGGCGCGGGTGGGTTGGTGCGCCAAGCTCCGTGAGAGCCATGCAATGAGTCCCTTCAGCGTACGTCCTCATTGACTGCCCTTTCGTGCACCACCTCCTTCATTCACCGTTCCCCTATCGCCTTTCATCCATACCCAAACACCCTTCATCTAAGCGCACACACAGAAACCCACTCACCTCCGCCCTATAGATGAACTCCGTCAGGGGGATGTCCGCCTTGTGCCCATACGGGTGCACGTCGTGGAAACCAGCCGAGCCGTTCGTGAAGCGGAAGCGGAGGAAGTCGCGGATGTCGGGCGGCGCGCCGCGACGGAGCTCGACGGCGACGGCGGAGGCGAAGTCGGCTAGGGAGGGTGTAAGTATGAGGTGACGATGACAGGATTATCAAGGTAACGATGGATGGAAGTGGTAGACATCAAAGTGTAACTTGGAAGGATCGGGAGGATAGGAATATGATACTCACGAATCGCCTTCAGCTCATGGTGCTGGTTTGCCATGCCCGTCAGGTTGAAGAACGACACCAGCGGCTGGTACGAGGTCTCGACCAGGAGGAACTGGAGCGGATCGTGGTTGAACGACACGCGCTCAAGGGCGCGCAGGATCGTGTGCAACAGGGTGCGTCCGGCGACTGGAAGGACGTTGAATATCATTCAAAGCATCAAGCAGGACTTTCAGCGCACCATTGCCGATGCCGTTGGGCGCCTTGTCGGAAAAGACGCCCGCCTCGTGCCAGTCGGCGAGCGCGCGCGACTGCTCGTCGAGCCTCGGCGGCAGGCGGAACGCGTACGTGCGGTTGTGCGTGTACTGCGTCGACACGTAGTCGTAGAGCTGGACGGAACCTGAATCAGCCCCATTGTCCCCTCGATGCACAACGCGCCCACGCACATTCCACGCATTCTCCAGCGTCGTCGGCCGGCCAAACACGAAGTCGCGCACCGCGGAGAAGAACGGCGCGGCCTCCTTCTCCTTCTTCTTGAACTCCTCCGACTTGTGGAACTCGTCGACGTGCTTCTGGAAGTTCTGCGATGGGCGTTAGGCGGCGTGATCGGCAGGCGCGACGTGCGCGCGAAAGACACGGCATGCGCGGGGAGGACACGACGTACAGGGCAGGCCGTCCACCCCTCGAGGGAACGGTCGTTTCCGGGCTCGACGGTCTCGACTGGGAGGTGGGTTAGTGAAGGGTGGTCGAGGGGTAGATGGAAAGTCATACCCGGCACATACTGGTAGCCACCGAGCGGCGCGACGATGGTCGTCTCATTCGCGAGCACGATCTTGTTCTTCTCGGTCGGCGGGTAGAGCCCCTGCAGGAGCGCGATCGCCGAGTCGAAGACGACCGTGCCCGCCGTGCCTGCCTTGACCTGCGCCCGGCGTTAGCCCGAATCCCAGTCTTCATCTCACAACGCCCGCGCCACTCACCCTCACATGCACCTCGTTGTTGTCGACGAGGTCGCTGCGGATGCCCGAGATGTACGAGGGCGAAGACGGGTCGAAGTACGTGCGGCGGAGCAGCTGGCCAAGCTGGTGCGACTGGACCTGCAGGGGCGTTAGGACGTGCTGCGAGTACGCGCACGAGCAAAGGCGACATACCTCGCCGAGAGCGGTGGTCTCCGCGAGCGACGCCACATAGGACTTGGGGTCCTGGTAGAGATTGGTGCGGTCGCCATTGCGGGCGACGACGATGACACCGAGGACCTGCGACATGATGCTAAAGGTGGGACGAGGGAGAAGAGATGTGTAGGACGCAAGTCGATTTGCAGGGGGCTGGTGTTTGGATAATTTGGGGAAGGTGCTGAGCTTATAAGAGGCGAGGGGACAACACGCCTCTTGCGCGTTCTAGGTACTCATCTAATCCGGGTGCGTGTCAAGAGGCGGGCGCGGACGGACAAGTGGAATACGCGAGGCTTGGGCCAACGGTATGCCTGCTTCCTTCGCATGGAAGGTCCATCGTGACGTTGATGCCTGAAGGTCAGTACTTCTTGAAGGCTTCTTTCCATATCGACAAAGATTATCGACGAAATCACCTTGGCACACGCGCCTTATTACTGCGGTGGACCCGTGCAAGTCATTGTAGATGCTTTATTGAGGGGCATTCACGGCAGATGACGGGTTTCAATCGCCCTTTCGTAGTTCTTCTGGTATGGGGACAGGAGTATCAGGCAAGAGCGGAGGTGGATGTATTGATATGCATAGTCGAAGGCGTGATGAGAAGTTGCCCCATCTGCCTCGGCTACAGGACAATGATGCTGTATGGCCCTCGCGCGTTGAGGAGCGCGCGTCGGTCGCAATATGGGCCGGCTGGGCAGTTGCATGCTCCAGCGCAGTGCATAATGTACGCATATATGCGACGATCTCTAGCATAGGAAGGCTAAGAGACTCCATGAGCGTCTACGTTGAGCAGAAGAACTCCCAGACTCACCGGTATGCCGTTGAACGTCTAGCGTCCTCCCTACAGCCACGCGCCCTGCTTCGTGCCCACCACCTTGTACCCCCTCGGTGACGCGCGCTCGTGGCGTTGCTGTTGCTTCGTCCTGACCGCAGACGCAGGCACGTTCTCCACCTCGACGAGTTCCTTCACCGCGAGGATCTTGCCCGCGATGTCTGGCGCGTGTGCGTGGTAGACTGTCTGGTTGCGTTTGTGCAGACCGAGTGCAACGAGGGTGCCCTTAATCCTGTCTCCGAGGCCCCATGCTGAGCGCCGCGACGTGATCTTGTAGTGCGTCAATGGCTCCGACCCCGAGGGAGTCTGCGCAGCGACGGGGGGAGATATGTGAGACGCCCCCGGCGTCGGTTCAGGCGCTATGCTCGGGGTCGCTGTCGCGAATGAGCGCGTCACGCGCAACCAAGTTCGCCGTTGTTGCCTTGCGCACGCCAGCATCGTCGAAGCCATTGTTCACCGACGCGGTCGACGACGTCGAGAGTGATCGGAACGCTGTGTTTGGTCCGCAAATAGACGCCGCTTATTCCATGCGAATGCCATGTGATCCGCGTGTTGACGTGACTGAACGTATCACATCCCTCGCTTACAACCGCCGCCGCGGAGAAGTCAGAAAACATTTACTGCTCTCTTCCCTGCTTGTATAGTCTCGTCCCTAGGATTGACTGGTATCCATGACTCTGGCATCTCAGAAGGTAGCGCGAACTCCAGAACTCATTGGCATCATCATTAAGCAAGTTCTCGCCGGAACCTCCAACCTGGCTCGTAACGATGAGCTGCTGTCGCTCATGATCGTCTCGCGTAGCTTTTCATCAGTATCTCTAGACACTCTTTGGGAGAACCAGACTTCACTTGTTCCTCTCTTCCTGACCCTGCGGCCGGTGGCACGGCTGTTCCGATTGGTGCGCTTGTGCATGCTGGGCTGGTGATCACTATACTCATTCATGGACCACAGAAAGACGAGACGCGAATTCTACGCTTTGAGCCTGGCTACAAGAGCCCTCCATGGAAGCGCTTTCACTCATACGCACGGCGCGTGAAGGTGCTCGATGACAGTCAAGACAACGGCAACCTTCGCTGCAACATCACTCTCCACCCTTCACTATTCCAGGGACTAGACCCCAAGTCCACAATCTTGCCGATGCTCCAAACTCTCAGGCTGCATTCCAGGGTTGTCAACAGTCTTCACAAGGCAATAACCCTCCACGTACCGACGAGCACCACTGACACACGCTTGCTCTTCGTACGTCGCGACCTCGAAGGAAAAGACAAGAAATGCAAATCGATCACTCTGGGTGCCCTATGCGACATGCGCTCGCTGCGCTGTCTTGGCGTTCAATACGTGCCGCAATTTGCGCAATGGCTAGAGACGCGGGGACCACTGCCCAATCTGCATACTTTCGAAGCCTTTAGGCCCAACGGAATCCAACGGGATTACAAATCGCCAACATATCCTTCTGCCGGCAACTTCAGCCCCAGCATTGTGCGGCTCATCCAGCCCTCGTCTGTAGTCGATGCGGCCAGGACCCTGGGCAGTCTACCACGGACCAAAAAGAGAAACTCGGTGATCGCGCTGGAGATCACCGTCCCTCGCGGTGCCGACAACATAAAGCGCATCGGGTCCTACAAGCAAACCATCGACCTCTATCGCGAAATCCACGCGTACTGCGACCCGTCGACGCTCACCCATCTCTGCGTATTCACCGGCAACGCTTTCTCGGGACTCCTCTTCCGCGCGAGCTCCCTTTTCGCCGACCTCCTCGGTTTCAAAAATATGGAGCACCTTGACATAGTCTTCTGCTGTCGCCACGCGAACCTCGCGGACGCTATTGACACCTTCTCTTTTGCCTTCCCGCGCCTCAAGTTCCTCAGCCTCGTCATCCAGCGGCCGGAGCGCTCGAACGCTGAGAAATACCTTGCTCTACCTACCTTTGACGCCCTCCTGCCACTCGTGCGCCGCTGCCCTCTTCTCGAGTACGTGCGCTTGCCGCTACGCGTCGGCTGGTCATGGTACTCCGACAAATCATTGCCGAAGTCGGTAGCCGTCCGGCCTCTGACGCTCAACGTTATGCCGAGCGCTTCGTTGTTCGAACCACTGGAACAAAGCTTCGTAAATAGCGTTGCATCCATTCTGCGCAAGCTATTTCCGGGCCTTCGGAGGATAGAGGGGTTCTGGTCGGGTCGAACAGATTTTCAGTCGAATCAAACAGATCTCCCGGAAAACTTTGCTAGGACGAAAGCGAACTGGGAGGAGGTGGAGGACATAGTCGCGAATAGAATGCTCCGGCGTCTGTCGCGGTGGAATATCTAGTCTCGATATTAGACACACCCGCCTAGTATAGAATCGCCTCATTCTAGACTTCTGGAATTTCTGGTTGCACGTATTTAGAATCGCAATTGCCTGTACCTCGCATCATTACACTTTCCAGGCGACACAAAATCGTAGAGACGAAGGTTGCAATAGGCATGCATCCTAATTCATAGAGAGGAAATCTACAGATAATCGCGAGCGCGAGATCAAGAAGAGCAGATACCCAGCCGCCTTCCTACCTCCTGGACCGCCCCTTGGACGCCTTCGTCGAGCGACCCTTGGGTTGACTCGCCTCGGGCTTCGCTGCAGCTGTGCGCCGCCGCTTCGCAGGTGGCGCTTCCTGAGTGCTCGCTGGCGTAGACCGCTTCGAGCGCAGGCGGTGTCCACCAGCATCGTGGAACGACGTGATCTGGAAGGCAGAGTCGATGTCCATCGCTTTCGTTGCCGCGATGGTGGCCTTCGTCTTCCTCTTTCCAGTCGGTTCAGCCGCGGTGGCCTTGTTGGTGCCGGCAGTGCTAGCACTGGCGGTACCAATCACGGTGGGCACCGTATTATCGTTGAGTGCTTCGAGGCTGTCGTCCGCGACAAGCTTCTTCTTGTGCGATTCAGGCGCCCTCGGGACGGGCGGCTTCTTGGGGGTCGGCGGTTGCTGCAGGACGGGCTGCTTTTGCTTTCTGGGAGTCGCGGGCGCCTCCGGACGCGTCGCTGTCGTCTTGGTGGACTTTTTGCTGGTGGGCGCGCGTTTCTTGCTCTTTGTCTTCGTCTTGACGGCGTCTTCGGAACCGAGGTCTGCCTCTGGCTCGTTTGCTTCAACAACGTCGGTGCGCTTGGCTTGCGGGACAATCCACGTCTGACGGTCTTCGCCGAACGGATCATCGAATGTCGCGAGCGCTGACTCCGGATAGTCGTCCGTGATCGGTTGCAAGACATCGTACGTGACCGCCTTGAGCGTCGGGTAGGGGAAGATGCTGGACAAAAACTCGACGAGGTTATCGAAGTGCCTCTCGCTCAGACCCTCCAGGTCCTCCAGGCTGTGCTCCCCGATGTTGAGCGTCACACTGCGGTCGAGGTATCGACTCTTCGGCGTACTGCCGAGAGGAGGGAGCGCGTCAAGTTTGGCCTGAAGAGACACATACGAGAGACGCGGGCACCGATCGGCGAGACACGCCAGATGCTTAACGGATGTGTAAATGGGTGCACGGTCCTGATACGGCTTGTTGAGGAAGACCAGGCTCTCGAGCCGAGGCCACGCTTGCGCAAACAGCTCCACGCAGCCCGCCACATCCGTAGACCGATCAGCGACGTGGAGACACATGTCCGTGATATTGGGGAACGCGACGAGATCACGGAACAGCTCGTTCGGCGCGAGCGTCGCGTTTCCCCAGCACTTGGTGACCATAGTCAGCTTCCGCAGCGCATGCTTGTCGCACTTGTCGAGGATGGCGGCGTATAGGTCGAGCGTGGGCTTAGTTCCGTCGGAGTGGCGCCAGCTGCGCACGTGGAGGGCTTCGAGACGGAGCTTGTGAGAGGAGAGGTTGTGAAGCGCGCGCGCGACCCTGTCCAGATCATATGCATCGGAAAGGTGAAGCGTCTTGAGCCCACTGAAGTCACGGGCGTCGCAATCCTTGAGCGTGCGGCCGGCCAAGGTGTCGTTCTTTTGTTCGTCCATGTCCGCAGTCCAGGAAACGATGTCAGTGGTAGTGTTCCCTTGCTTGTAGTCCGCAAACTTCAGGTGGAGCTCGTCGAGGTGGGTAAAGCCGCGAATGGCGCGCACCATGGAGAGCTTGTTGTCGATCTGAAGACCGAGAGAGCGGAGTTTATCGATGCGGCAGAGGCGCGCGAAGAGCCGTTTGTAGTACCACTTCTCGTACACGGACAGGTAGCACGCTTCCAGGGTTGTGTTGTCGACCACTTCATCTTCCTCGTCCTCTTCCTCATCGTACTCTTCGTCCGCGCCATCCATGCCGTCATCGTCGTCACTGCGGTCGATGTCGTCTTCTCCGTCGTCGTCGCTAGTCTCGTCTGCGTCCTGTTCCAAACGAAAGGACTGGCCATAGAAAAGAGCCATGATGCGGGGACCGATGTTCAGCTTGTGAAGCGACGGTAGCAGAACGCCGTCACCGGCGGAGAATACTTTGAAGACGACCTTATGCGAGAGGTGGATGTGATCCTCTTCTTCCTTCGTGGGCTGCCCTCGCGGTGGGTACGTGTCGTCGAGAACCTTGATGCGCCTGGCATAGTTGTAGAAGCGCTCGAATTCCTCTGTCGATATCTTGCGCGGATCACAATTCCAGGTAAGCACCTGCGTCAGGTCAGCGCATGCACCTCCGACTCGCAGTCAATCAAGACTGACCTGGTGCTCAATCATCTGGTCGTCGTCGAGCTCGAACGTGACACCGCAAGCCTCGTAATGATCGATGCCAGGGGGGTCGGTCTCCTCGATCTCGAATTCCAAACGCCGGTAGAGCACCTGGAAGAGCGGTAGCAGGCTCTGCTGCGTCTCCCATAGCACGTCAAGCGCCACGCTACCGACAGAGCTGTTGGTCAGAGCGGCGGAGAGAAGGGTCGCGTTTCCAGCGAGGCATTGAACGTGCTTGAAGATGAGGTACGTGAGCTCGTAGGCTTCGGCGACGCGACTGGCGGCGGAGGAGGGCATGGCGACGAGACGGGAACACGATGGTAAGAGTCAAGAGAGACAAAGCAACCGATCTCTGGTTCCATTCTTGGACGAAGTCGGCCACGAGGCTGCGCAATGGCCCTTGCGTCGAACAATGGCCTCGTAACTTGTCCTGAAAGAAGGCCACGTGTAGATCCCGTGCTATCCGCTTCGCTTCGTTCGTCTGCTGCATGCGGAGCGACGCTGGGACTAGTACCTAACATGTCTTCCGGTTGAAGTAGAGTGTGTTGGCCCTATGAAGATTGTGGTCAATTGGCCTTCGACTGCGACGAGCGTCACGGGCTAAGCCGTGTATTGTTTCCACTTGTGGCCATCGGCCGGTCGGCCCGCCCCATACACCGCTAGCCGACTAAATGTGGCGTTCTCCTGACGAGGACACCCATAATCCATCCAGTCTTTTCGAAGTCAAGAGGCCGATTTGAAAGCATCATGCGATGTCTTCCATAGTGTTCCTTTCTAGACATGATCCCCTAGATACACCCCAAACATGTAAGTACCAGAAGCGGCTATTACCGCCCTCCAGCAGACACCCTCTTCCTACTATTAGCACCCACAGGCTTGCTCTTCGCAACCTTCACTGCGCCCGCCGCACCCTTCATCACCGCCTCCGCCCTCGCCCCCAATGCCCTCCTCTCCCTCTCCCTCTCCCTCTCCCGCTCCTCCCTTTCCCTCTCCTCCCTTTCCCTCTCCACCACATCCGCATACACCACCCTCAAACTCTGCTCCTCCCCCATCTCCAGCGGCGCATACGACTCCTCCGGCGGCGGGCTCGGCGTCCCCGCCGCTGCCGCCCTCGCACGAAATTCGGGCCTGGGACGCTTCCTGGGTCCGCCCTCCGCCTCCGCGCCGCGCTTGCCGTTGCCCAGGAGCGTGGCGATGCTCGCTTGCAGCCCAGGCGCCATCTTCGCGGGGGATAGCGAGCCCGACGAGCGCTTGCGCCGCATCGGCGAGCGGTTCTTCGAGGGTGAGCCGAAGGGCGAAGTGAGCTTGGCGGGGGATGTATCGGGGGGTTCCTCGGGGGACTCGGTGGTCGATTTCGCGGGAGATGGTATATGTCCAAGCGAGTACGAGCCGCCGACCTTCATAGGCGAGGGCGTAGCAGATGACGATACATGCCCATTATCGGCGTTGACGGTTGACACGTCGGCGTTACTTGTTGACGCACCGGGGGCGTTCGACGGCGCGTCGCTGGTCGGAATGAGCAGGTTGGGCTGACCAAAGGAGTCGTTAGGCGTGGGGATAAGCAACTCAGGCGTCCCAAACGATCCATTGCGGAACAATGGCGTCGACATCGCCTGCGCACGAGAGCCAGCGACCGGAATGTTGGTCGTCTCTACTAATACCATCAGCAAAACCTCCCAACAGCGTACCACCTTCACCACATACCGCTCGTAATATCATCCCCCATCCTACCCTTCCCCTTGCCCTTGCCAATGGCTGATCCCGACGCTGACACCTTCCCAGGCACCCGCCCCTCGCGCGCGATAGCATGCAGCCACTCCATACCCACAACCTCGATGCCCCACTCCGGCGCCTTCTCGAACTTCTTTCCCTCCCGAGAGGGACACAGCAGATGCGTAGTCCTGCGAGTGAATGTGGGCGCATGCGTGACCCCAATAGCCCTCAGCAGTCGCCGGATCCAGCACGCCTCCGCCTCGTCTAACCCAGAGAAGCTGAGCACAATCCGCGACGTGTCTGTGCCCACTATCAGAACGCGTCCAGGCGACCACAGATCGCTTTCAGGCGACCACAGACCGAACAGACGCACCCTTAATCGGAAACAGCCTCGGATTGAGCGGCGCGAACGTCAGATGCTCGCCCGGCTCGCATATCCGCTTCTCGCAGATGCACTTCTCCACCCAGCACTCGGTGCGGAGGCGGTCGCGGGCGTGGGACAGCCTGCGAAGGGCGTCAGCCTTTGCTGTAGAAACTCGAGAACACAGAAACCGAGAACACAGAAGCGTGTTGGGGAACACAGAATACTAGAACGCAGCAACCGAGAACACAAGGTACCCCACTCACCCGACCACCCGCCCCAAATCCGCCAGCCGCACGATCATGAAGTCCGCCTCCGCGTCCAGCTCGGCGCACATCAGGCCGCCCGCGCCCGCCAGCGCGCTGCGCACCGCGGGCGAGTCGGCCTCGCCGATGAGCGCGAAGCGCTTCCCGGCGAAGAAGTTGGGCGACTTCCCAGCGGAGAAGTTGGTCGACTTGCGCGGTCGGGAGGCGGAGGTGGTGGGTTGCGAGCCGGAGGCGATGGGTTGCTGTGAGTCGGAGGCAATGGGTTGCTGCGAGCCAGATGCCACACGTTCCTGCGAGCCTGAGGCGACGGGCTTCTGAACCTCGGGCGTTGATGGCCTGGTCGAGGACGCACTATCCCGCCTCGAGAACGCGCTATCCCGCCTTGAAAACGAACTATCCCGCCTCGAGAACGAGCTTTCCGACGCGCGCTTGGAAAACGACCCCGCCGCCACTCTCGCCGGTTCCCTCCCCACCACCCGCGCCGGCTCCTTCCCCACCACGAACGAGTTCTGCTTCCGGAAGCCGCGGAGGGTCGACAGGACGCTGCCCCCCGCGACCCCACCGCTGCCCCCCGCGACCTCCCCATGACCGTCGTCCATGTCAATATCGGAGTCCTCGCCGGTCGTGCGACGCTGGATTTGCTGCTTGGAAGTTTTCGTCGCGCTACTGATCGTCGTCGCGCTCCCGGTTGTCGACGGCTGCTGCGACCGTTGTTCAACGACATAATCCTCGCGACACTCGACCCGCTCACCTCTTCTCGCGCCTTCCCCGTCGAGCTACCAGCCTTGCCTGTCGAGCTCGAGCCGGCCTTCCCCGGACTCCGCACCATCCGGTTATTGTCGATCGTGTACCCGCGCACCTTCAGCAGGCTCTCCCAGATGCACAAGGCTGTAAAGTTCGTGTTCACCCGCCCCGTCTCCTCGTCCGAGAGCTCCGCGTCGTCGTCCTTCCGGTCGGCGGGGACGCGGTCGTCCTTCCGGTCGGTGGGGACGCGGTCGTCCTTCCGGTCGGTAGGGACGCGGTCGTCCTTGTTTGTCGTTGGGCGCCGCGAGAGGTCGGTATATGCGCGGGCGGTATATGCGCGCTCGGTGTATGCGCGCTCCGTCGCCGGCGCAGGCTGCGACTGGTGGGGCGTAGTGGTGGTATCCGGTACGGAAGGTTGCGGCGCCGCCTCCACCGGGCGTCGCCGCCTCTCCGGTCTCGGATGGCGCTTCACCAGGTACCGCTCCTCGTCAAAGTGGCCGCCGAACGCGAGGCAGTCCCAGAACCACTCCTCCCAGACGAGCCTGATGTCCGTCTCCCCGCGCTGGTTGAACCTCTCCGCGTAGTGCATCTTGTCCGTCGGCTCGTAGGGCGTCTTGCTCGTCGTCTCGCCGTTCGCGCATGGATGAGGCCCGTCGCCCGCGCATTGATGCGCCTCGCCGCCCGCGCTTGGATGCGTCTCGCCGCCCGCGCAGAGTAAATGCGTGACATCCACTGGCCGCTGGAGTTCCTTGCGGAAGGACCCGCCGTGCGCGTTCACGAGCTTGTTGATCTCGACGCGCCGGTCGATGTCGTCGATGCCCGAGACGCAGACGACGACGCCGTCGAAGATGGGGTGCCGGTGGTCGTCGATGCTCTGAGGGGATGTGTAAGTGGGGAACGCGAGCTAGACACGCAGGACACGCACCCCGACCGCATCCACGTCGTCCCCGCGGAGCCACACTTCGTAGTTCTCCGTCACATAGGTCGGTTTGAGGATGGGTATCCTGCGTTCTAGTGCGCACTGCGCGAAATATTATGAGAGTCCAGAGTTCCCGAAAGTCGATCAGACGCACATTATACTTCGCCCCGCCATGCCCCGAGGCTATCAAATGCGTGACCTTGTCCGTGAACGCATGCGTCGACTTCGCGCCCAGCTCCGTTGCTTTTTTGAACAGAGACATCTACCGCATCCCCCGTCAGTCACGCTCGTCATGCAGTGCACCTCCACGCACCTTATCGAGCGTCCCAGTGGCACAAAATACCATCCCCGCAAACGGTCTCGGGCACGTATCGGTCATCGGCGCGTCGTCGCTGCCCAGCGGCTGCGTCTCCTGCACCCAGCATTCCGGGTCCCTGCGCGGCTGGGGGGCAGCGGGTCGTAGTTTGACATTGGGGACCTGTACATCGCTCGTAAGACGGTATGATATATGTCTGGGTTATCCTGCTCGCCTTGTGCGACTTGTTTCCGCGTCTCAACATCGGGGAACGCGCTCGACGCGGTGGTGGTCGGGAATATGATTGATCGCTTGAGGGCAGGTCATCTCGCGTCTCACCAACAAGGCCCACGTGCGCGCGGACGCGTCGCGTTGGTTCGAACCCAGAGTGTAATCTACCGATTTGAGGGTTGTCGACGGTCTGCGCGCTTGACGAATCTAGGGGCTGTTGTCCTGATCCCTTTGACATGCAACACTATCTTGTACCAGGTTATTAAACTGTTCCCCGCCTGACGATATGGGAAGCTTGGTACGGTGGCAAGCTGCAGGAATTCCATTCCCCCACTTGACTTTCAAGCTTCAGATATCTCCCTCCAGTCTGAACGCTGACGTTGCGTCGCCACAGATTAGTGCCTGGCTAGAAAGTTGCCGCGATGATGGTGAGCTATTGTCTACCCTAGCGCCCGACTACAACGCAAGCAGCCCTCCAGCGCTATGCAATGCCACAAATCGGGCTCCCTGTGCGCATGAAAATTACCATTGGCTGGTCTGCTGACCATGCGAGCTTCCGCTTCTCCGTGCGCGCGCCGTGCCGCTCTGACGAGGACGAGGGGCCCGGAGGATTATCCGGGGCGTCACAATCCCATGAATGGCCATTGTTCGACGCGTGTCGCCTACGCCTCATGCCAGCTGAGCTACAACAAAGCAGGGACAAAGCGGGATCGCCTCTGGTTCTCTTTTGCCTCTTACCACCACGCACCGCAACGAACTCATCCGCCATGTCCAGCAACGCCGCCACCCAAGTAGCCGGTACTTATGAACTCGCCCAGCATATCTTCAAGGACGCTCAGCTCGAGTTCGGAAATTCCAGCTTGGTGGCCGCCACCACGTCGGATCGGTTCCTTGGCTCGGTCGCGCTGGACGTTCTATGGGAAACACAGACTAGCCTATTGCCGCTCTTTCAGGTCTTGGGCCATCTATTCGAGGTCGAGGTCGAGGAGCGCGCAGTTTGGGACAGCGACGAGGAAAGGTGGGATGACTACGCAGAGCCGGACCGTCAACGAGTGAGTCTCGATTCGAGTGCAGCCAGCGTGTCATTGATATAGCTTCCAGGCAATGCACTTGGTGGACGCGCTCACGCCCGCAGACTGGGAGAAACTTCAGTCGTATGCGCGCCGCATCAAGTACATCGAAGATGGGCCGCTTTCCCCGGGCGATCCCAACGACGTTCACTTTGGCCGCGCCGAGAGCTTCGAGGGCATCTTCAACGCCGGCAAGGGCTCTGTCCTGCTCCCTAACATTCGCCGCTTCGACATCGGTCCGCGCATGATCTCTTTGTTCGAGCAGTTCGACTTCTGGCCGGAAAAGGGCAAGAACGCACACCTCACGCTGCGTGACCAAGCTTGTCGGCCCAGGCCATTGTACAGCATTCGGTTCTGCCGCCTCAGCCAGCTTCAGATGCTCGGCATCGAGGCAGACTACCATCTGGAGATGCTCCCCGGGCTTCGTGCTATGCCCGCGCTCGAAGAACTTCATCTCAAGTACAAACCGGAGACCTCGAACCCCGACCTCAAGCGATGGTACGAGGGAGACGCCCACGATGCATACGGTTTGATCGGCCGTCAGATCAAGGCAGCCCCTGCGCCTGGCTTCCCCGCCCTGAAGACGCTTCGGCTGACAGACGCGGAGTCTATCGAGGACTTCACGACCACCCTCAAGAACATGGTCAAAGGCAGCCTGAAGCTCGAGCAACTGCACATCCGCGGCTGGGAAATCCAAGAGTTCCGTGACCGCCAGGCGTCGAAGAAACTGCACGCCGCCATCCGCGCCTCCTGCGACAAGGCCACGCTGACGCACCTGACCATCGTGCTGCAGAGCTGGCGCTCGGGCCTCTCGACAGTGGAGATGATCCAGGACCTGCTCACGTTCCCAAACATCACGCACGCTTGTATCGACTTCGACGGGCACCATTATCTCGATACGAAAGGCGCCTTCGACGCCATCACAAACGCCTGGTGTCGTCTCGAGCGCCTCACGTTCTACCCTAGGCCCTCGCGCGACTGCGACGCGATGCTCAATTTGGAAAACCTCACCTGCCTCGCCGACCGCTGCCCGCGTCTATCGTACCTGTCGATCCCAATCAACCTCACAGCGGTGTCGGAGCCCGTCATCTCGACCAGTCCTCCGCTCACGGATAGATCTGTCTCCCTCAACCTCGGCCGCCATGAAAATCTGTCTCGCATGTCGCGTGGCGACACCGCGGCTATCGCCCAAACCCTGGCGAGCGTCTTCCCCTACCCGACGCTGGCTTCGGTCACATACGATCTGCACGACGCGGCGCCCCCGCCTTGGCACGACTACTCCGAGGAAAGGCAACTGCCTGCGTTGGCCACCTTCGACGATCCTGCGGGCCCGCGTCGTAAGCAATGGTTATCGAAGGAGGATATGCGCCGCATTCTGGGAATTGCGCAGCCGAAAACCGTGGCGGCGAAGAGTAGAACTAAAAGATCCGTCAAGCCTCCGAAGGTCACACCGACCACGAAGACCAAGGCCGCCGCACCTCGCAAGCCCGCCACTACCGCAGCCGCTGCGCCTGCTAAGACGACGGACGGCGAACCGCAGAATGCGAGCAACACAGCCGCGAAGCAGGCCGCCGCGGGGAGGAAGGCGGACACGCCCGGCGCCAAAGCTGTCGCCCGCGCGCGGAAGCCCGCAGCCCAGCCCCCAACAATCGACCCCGCGCGCCCACTGGCCTCGTTCTATGACGCCGGTGGTCATTGTCTCCGCGCGAAGCGGTCTACGCCGCCCGAAGTCTCACAAAACCGGCTCGCCACAAAACGGCAGCGCCCACAGGCGGCTAAGGTGGGCACGGTAGCTACGGATAGCAAGGCCTCTCGTGTATCGAAGGTCAACCTGCGGGAGGAGCAGGAGACTAGGTCGAAAAGCGGGTTGAGGGCGCGCTAGTCTCACCGGCGAGCGCCGAGAGACGAGGAGGGTGTAGCTGGTAGTAACTAGGATTCTTGATTCGAACTACTGTAGGTCTTGATTCCTTGCTCCTCAAATCAAGCGAAGATTGCTTCTTATAGTTGAAGTCTCGACGTCGCTTCATCACGATGGTTGGGATTGTCCCGTCAGACGCCATTTCTTTGGACAAATCCACCTCGCATGTTTTCGGAATATCTGGCAGCTCACGCGCGCGACCCTCGACCCCTATCGTCAGTGACAGGCGTAGCAAGGCGAGCCTCGCCTTCTCTAACAAACATGAGGGAGCAATTTCGAGGCGTTCACGTGCAAAATGACATTCACTGGTTGGCAAGGCGTGACGGTAATCAACGTGACCCATTGTTCGATGTCACAGGTATCGCGGCAAAGCACGATCAACATCCTCTTGTTTCCGCCCACCACTCGGCAGAGTATATCTCGTCATGTCCGCCAGTGCTGCTACCCAGGTCTCAGGCGTCTACGAACTCGCATATCACATCTTCAAAGACGTCCTTCTCGAATCCGGAAACACGAGTTTGGTGCCCGCTGCCACGACCAATCGCTACCTCGGTTCTGTCGCATTGGATGTCCTTTGGGAGACCCAACAGAGCCTTCTTCCACTCTTCCAGGTACTGGGACGTCTGACCAAGATCGAAGTACAAGGCCGAAGCGTTTGGAACCCCGATGGATTGCGTTGGGAAGAAGATGAGGTGGACTATCAACGGGTGAGTACGCGAATGTGAATCGTCCATCGTGGATATTGACGCATCTCTTTGGCAGGTCATTAGGCTGAAGCGCGGACGTAACTCGGTCAAGCGCAAAGACTGGGCACGATTGCAGGTCTACGCGCGACGCATCAAAGTCATCGACGACCGTGACATGCCGTTTCGACCGGGGAAAGTCGATGATCTTCACCTTTGCTCTGAGTCTGTGATCGAGATCTATCGCGCCGGAGGTGGCGCCCTCCTCCTTCCGAATCTCCTTCGCGCGGACATCGGTGCACACCTGATCACGTTGTTCGAGTTCTTCAACTTCTGGCCAGACAAAGGCGACGACGGCCATGCATATCTCGCGCTCCGTTCCTGGAATATGCCGCATGGGCACGATGTCGCCCTCTGTCGACTCGACCAGCTCCGGATGCTTGGTATCCAGGTCGACAACAATCTCGCTATGCTGCCGCTTCTGCGCGCGATGCCTGCGCTGGAGGAGCTCCATCTCAAGTTCGAACCGGAGGAAACAAATCCTGACAAGAAGATGTGCCATGTGAAGGAGGACGCTTGGGATGCATGGGGACTTAAAGGTCGCAAGATTCTGGCGGATCCTGGACCCGGCTTCCACGCGCTGAAGACGCTCCACCTGACGGATGCATGGTGCTTCGACGACAATATCACCACTCTCAAGAACATGATTGCAGGTCCCATGAAGCTCGAAGGGTTGCATATACGCGGCTGGGAGTCGATCGAGTCCCCTGAGGAGCGGGCCGTCAAAAGGATGTACTCCACCATCGGTGCCTTTTGCGATAGGACTGCGCTGACGCACCTGACCGTCGTATTTCAGGCGTACCAGCATCCAACTCGCACGCAGGAAATCATCAAGGACCTCCTCGTCTTTCCCAACATCACGCACGCCTACTTCCACACCCATGGCGAACACGTGGACTTGAATCTTGCGCTTGACGTGTTCTCCGTGGCGTGGCCCCATCTTGAAAGCTTGACTTTCTTCTGCAGGCCAGAAAGCACGATATACACCGATGCTGTCGAGCTGGCTACGCTCGCGTGCCTCGTCGACCGGTGCCCGCGTCTGTCCTACTTGTCGGCCCCAGTCTCCCTCTACACGATCCCAAGGCCTGTAGCGCCGCCTGCCCCGTCGCTGCTCAACAGGTCAGTGGCTCTGAACCTCGGGCGTGGATACGACCTGTCCGAGGAGCCTCAGGCCGTTGTTAGGGCAGCCGCTAAGTTCCTGGCGAGCATCTTTCCGTACCCGACCCTAACTTCGGTCACCTACGACCTCGAAGTGGAGGATGAAGATGAGGATGATCCAATCCATTATCCGACTCTCGCGCTGTATGACGATCCGTCCAGTCCACTTCGCCGCCAGTGGTTGTCAGCGGAGGACTTCCGCCGCATACTGAGGATCCCCAGGGCGGGGACTGCGAAGGCGACGAAGCAAGAGTCAGCAGCAAAGTCCGCACGAGGGAAGCGGGGCAGAAAGGCGAAGACAAGGGCTCGGAAGACTGCCGCCGACAAGGCCACGACTGCGGCCGATAGCGCGCTGCAGGATCCACCGAGTGCGGACGTGCCGACTGCCCGGGCCGCGAAGACAACGACCGCAGCTGCGCGCGCGAACACAGCTCTTCCTGAAGCGTCGTCCAGCAGATCGAAGGTCGCTCCTCAGCCAGAGGCGTCAGAATCTACGCTTCAAATCGCCTCTTTTTACGACGCTGGTGGGCATCGCCTTCGTGCGAAGCGCTTTACTCCGTCGGACGGTTCGGAAATCCAGCTTCCTGCGAAAAGGCGGCGTATCAGCGCTTTGAGTTCTTAGCTGGTCGACGGTGGAGTTCCGTCGAAAACGGCAGCCGACGCGCGTACGAAGGGTACGTCGGAGACCAAGGATACGTGCTCCTTCAGGCGCCAATTGACGGCGGTCTCAGAAGCAGGATGCGAGATTAAGATAGGTATGATATATTTCTACTATGCGACACAAATGTGAAGGTATCTGTGATTCATCCTGTACAATGCACGATGCGCTGTTGCGCCAGTCGAAGACCTTTTTCCCGTGATATATTTCGGCACATAAAGTGACAGAGAAGCCAAGCAGCGCGAATCTTACTTCTTTCAAGCCTGTCTTTACACTGATCCGAGAAGTGTGGCGCAGTAAACATTGATACACGTGCCGCCCACGCGAGCGGCGATCGCCGACTGATGAAGCAGCGCGACGCTTCCGTCTCGCCGTCATCGAGAACAGCTTTTTGCACCATGGTGCCTCGGGTGCGTGCACCTCTGAATACCTAATCATAAGGCATTGACGCTCATTATGGCAGCATCCTATGCATTGCCAGTCCGTGGACGAGCTCATCGAGCGTGCGGCGTCGGTCGCGAACCTCGCCATGCTGCGATCATACGCCATACTACCCCCCATCCAGATCGCGACGATCAAGGCTTTCACTCCCCTCTTGGAGTACGAGCTTATATGTGCTCCCACGAGCGACGCCCTCGCTCGCAAGAAGATCCTGGCACAGCTAAACATCAACCGTTCCATCCTCGCTCCCATCCGCCATCTACCCATCGAGCTCTTGTCCTATACGTTCCTCCTCGTAATGCAAGAGTACCCTTTGCGTAATCTGCAGGCTTCTATCACCATCTCGCAGGTCTGCAGCACCTGGCGCACCGTTGCGCGAAGGCAGGGGGAACTATGGACACGAGTAATCGTGGAGAATCTGGGCGACTTCGGTGAATATTGCGAGAATTTCCTTCCTATGACCAAGCAAGCGCCGCTCGAGCTACGATGTGATAATGGCGAGATCCTATGGGACTTGTGGGATAGCATTGCGTCATATGCGTCTCGCTGGCGTCGCCTGAAGCTCGAGGGTCGCCTTAGCACGTTACCAAATTTGAAGGTCCTCTACATGGAGAATCTGGAGCGGTTAATTATTGACGCGTACGACGCGCCCATTTCTGCGGATCTTAGCGCCCTCGACTTCGTCGTCGCGCCACGTCTTCAGCACATCGCGCTCACCCTTGACGCACTACAAAGCGATCGGCAGCTACATATCCCCATAACTCGTGCCCTCACCTCGTTGGAAATCAGCACATTGTCACCGTTCCCCGCCATCATCACTCTACCGCTCCTGCAAGCGTGTAGAGATACACTGCAGTCTCTCACCATCAAGATTCTGCAAGCGTCTGTCGACGCGGACGGCTCGTATCTTACAAATGCCTCCGAGTATGATCCTTTTGTCATGAAGTCTCTCACTCATCTCAGGCTCGTCGATCCCGCCTGTTCCCTGCTGAATCACATGACTGCCCCAATCATCGAGGAACTTGTCCTATCTGCCGTTCCCTCATACGGCACGCGCTCCCTGCGAGGGTTTCTAAAGCGTGGAAAGGCCTCCGATCATCTCCAGACCCTAAGGGTGTACAATGTTGAAGAACGGGATCCTTCCGCGTGGATGCCTTGCCTTCGCCTCTTGGAAAACCTCAAAGCCCTGCACTTCGACGACCTGCTGATGAACAAATCATTTCTAGAAGAGATGATTATACGCGAGAATAAGCCTACCTTGTTTCCATCGCTCGAAGGTATCGCTATCTGGCGGGTCCTCTGGAGTGACGTGGAGTTACACGATCTCATTGCCGATCTGTGTACGTCCAGGGACAAAAGAACGACGATATATGGCAAGGATCGCGAAGCATACACACGCCTAGCTTGGCTTGACGAGAGCTGGGAGAGGAACATGAGGTTGCAAACCCATGTAGCGTGAACTCACGCTGAGTTCGCTGCCAAAGCCCTGGCGAGGATCTTTACGCACCGATCCTGGCTTCTGCCCCCAACGATCTCATCGAGCTTTAAGGCGAGAATAACGATCACATTCCGTCTTCATCACTCGACACCCGCGATGTACGACGATCAGGTTCCAGTCGGGACCTTTTGCCTGTGATTTTTCTTGTGCTGCGCGGCAGAAAGATACTATAGCACGCTGTATGAAATGAGATCCGAGTCTACGGAAAAGGACACCGAACTATATCTACGTCGTTTCCTTGCACTCTTCCAAGATCAGATGATGGAACAATAGATATGTAGGGTATAGGTACGAATGGTCCAATCAAGCAATCCGAACGGCCGCCATTTTCTCCTCTATGCCCATATCTTTCGGAACGCCAAGAATCCGACCGATGTTGTCAACGGACAACCACTCGCGACGCAATGGACCGTGCGGATCATCCTTCCCTGCTAGCGTCGGCGTTGTGCCCTTATAATCGCGCGCGTGAAGAGCATTGGCGAGGTGACCGTCGAGTTCGTCGTACGTGATGGACTTCAGCGTCGGGTAGGGGAACACGCGATCCAGGAAGTCGACGGTGGAGGACACCCATTCCGGCTCCTTCTCGGCCAAGTTCATCTGGAGTCCAATATTGAGTACGAGGCTCCGATTCGGGATTGAATGGGCGTCGGGAATGGAATCAGGGAAGTAAGCAGAGTCGATATAATCGACCTGCAAGGAGAGATACGAGAGCTTGGGACATCGGTTGGCTAGGCATGCCAAGTCACCCAGGCGTAGGTTGTGCCGCGGAGCCCCAGGTTCCGGGAAGAACACCAAGCTCTCGAGTCGCGGCCACGCACGCGTGAGGGTGTCAAGCACGACACCGAGGTCCCTGCACAAGCCGCAAATATCGAGAGTTGCGTGTGTAATGTTGTGCAGCGCTGCGAGATCTTTGTACATCGCGTGGTAATCTTGCATCCTGGAGAAGCCATCGAACTCGCTCGTGAGAGTGAGGTGCGTCAGAGTGTCCGGGTCGCAGCGCTTGAGGATGGCAGAGTGCATCACCTGCGTTGGGTTTGGGTCGTCGGAGCGATGATTCCAACCGCGGATCCGCAGCGACTTGAGCTTCAGCCGGTTCGTTGCGATGTTGCCGAGAGCGAGGGCTACGCATCGCATACGGACTGGGTCTGTGAGGCGTAGCGTAGTCAGCGCCGGAAATCCTGGCGCAGGATCTGCTTGCAGCTTGCGTTCATTCAACCCTTCGGTATGGTCATCGTCGTAGTTTCCCGCACAGCTCCTAAGCATGGAAAAGTCCTCCGGCTCAAACTTGAGATGAAGCTCTTCGAGATGCGGCAAGCTGCGCAGAACGGGCAACATCTTGAGCTCTTTGTCCAGCATGATACCAAGGGAGCGGAGCTTCTCAAGTTGACAGACATATCCAATCAGTGCGTGCGGACGGAATAGGTCGTGTAGGCTAACGCATGGTATGTGTGGTGGTTTTCTGTGCTGTGTGACCTTGAAGTCCATGAGCTCGCACAGTTTTTGGCAGCGCGGTCCCAATTCCAGGCGATAGACGTTGGGCAGGAGCACGGCGTCTGGACGGGCTTTGAAGATGGCGTGGACGATATCGGTATCGAAGTGCACATTGTTGTCTTCATCCGGGTCGAGCACTGCATCTTCAACAATCTTGATACGGCGAGCGTAGAACTGTAGCCGCGTCCAGTCTCCTGGACCGAACGAAAAATCGGGCTTCAGCCGGAACATTGTCTGCGTGAGAGTTAGTCAATGCCACAAAAACACGCTGGATCGGGCGACGCACATGATGCTCATGCTCATATTCATCCTCAGCATCTCGTCTGTCCTGCACTGCTTTGGGCACACGGCGAGTGTTTGCCTCGGCCTTGAAGCCACGTTGGAGAACCATGAAGAGTGGCAGGAGGCTCGTCTGCCGCTCCCATAGTACGTCGAGCGCGATGTCGCCGATAGCTTTGTTAGCGATCGTAAAGGGTATGACGCTCGAATTCCCGAATTGGCGGCGAGCAAGATGCAGAATGAGCGATGCGATTTCGTAGAGCTCGAAGACGCGGCTAGCGGGGCTAGGAGACGAGGCGGCGTCGAGGGGCGGGGCGGTGCTCGAAGGCATGGCGGCGTCGGAATACGTGGCGGCTGATGACGGCGGGAGTTAAGTGCAAAGAAGACCGACAACAAACGATCGGGCTGTGTTCAAGTTTGGCCCGACGAACAACATGCGGACGTGGGTATGTCCTTGTTTGGCCAACAAGGGTATGTCGACGCTTTGTCACGTGAAGCACGTCGCGTGGCGGTCACGGGTTGCTTTGTGGCGCGTGTGGCGCGACGCCGTTCTCCCTGTTTACCGTCGCGGGTTCGGACAGAGCTTCGCTCATTTCGCAGGCTTTCTCTGGATCATTCGTCTACGCATCTAGTCAGCGATGCGCCGCACGAAGCCAACCTTCGACATGCACCTTCTGACCCTGCTCCTATGGGTGGTGTGCGAAAGATACGCAGGCGTCGAGTAGGAACAAGATTAACCAGTCTGAATGACTTCGAGGCAAGCGCACTTCCATCCGACGTCTGCGCTCATGAGAGCTGAGAGGCTGGCGTCATGACTGCGGATCTCTGATATCTATCTCCAGGCTGCACCGCAATCAGCTAGGGCACAGTCGACAAGACTCCATACCTCACACATCCAAGTCGATATGGCCGAGCGGCATGGCAGGTCGCAATGAGAGGTGTCATTACTCATACGTCCCAAGTCAAAGAAGCAAGAGGCTAGCGTCCCTCGCTCGAGTTCGACCTTACATTTAGCCTACCGATTCTACAAGGTCTAGTGTTCGGTTGAGATCACGACAGGCAGGTTTCCTAGTCCTACAACAGCATCAGGGGCGAGGAAGGTGGCAATAGTCACAAGATTGACGCACCCCTACGCAGCTCATTTTCTGGCAAACGGACGACCGAAGAGTACGCTTCCCCTCAAGTGACGCGTTGAGCCCGAGCGCCGGACATGGAGCTCTATTCCTCTCTTCGCCTCGGGTACCCGTCGTCCCTATCGCCCAGAACAGCGAGAGGAAGTCCTCCGGCAGCGGACTCTTCTGCGGCGAGTACATCTCGAGCGCCCTCAGGCCGCACTGAGTCGGCAGCAGCAGGCACTCGAACGCGCGCAGGCAAGAGCATGGCGAGAACAATGGGACCGTCCGAATTCGGTATTTTCACTTGAGGGCCGGCTGATGTACATCACCGGCGACAACGATCCTGGACTCCGAACGCGTCTTCAGCTCAACCTCGACCTCGTCCGTACGGGACATTCATCGTGTCCGACATGTCAGCTTTGACTTCCTTCGATGTCTGACCTCTGCCGTTCTCCGAGTACCATGGAACCCGACAACCTCGCCGTGATCAAATGCCCTGGAACTCAGCCTAGAAGTATTCGTCCTGCAGATTGACCTGTTCAGAGGATTTCTCAACGCGCCATAGGCTCGATCCGGAAAACTTAGGGCGGCTTGACACCTCCGAGGAATCTGCAGGGGTCGAAAGGTGCGCATGCAATGCGTTCTGCCATCGCATCGATACTCAGATGCTTGCTCAAAGGTCGATCCTTCGCGTGGACACGGCCCGATCTTGAACTGAACTCGCCAATTGCTAAGGCCTTCTCTGCTTACGGCGGCTGTATACGCGCTCGCTTGCTTCCGAGCATTGGCCTCAAGCTCGTTCCCCGCCCCCCACCGACCGGTCGACGGACTCAGAACTACTCCCCATTGGATTTCTTCCGACGGACGACCCACTGGCAAGGTCTATGACCGATCACGACCCAGCCTGACTGCTGACATTGACGAGGTCCTGCTGAACAAGGAAGGGCAACGTGAAGACCGTCTGCTCAATGGCTGCAAGAGGGCGTCTTTGATGTTGAGCCAGTTGAGCGGCAGCGCATCAGGCGCGTAGTCCATACCCCCGTATTGTGAGCCGTCCAGGTGTAGACCACCTCCGATCTCGTCGAACATACCAGCGTCTTCGTGTACTCCTACCGCTTTACAATATCATTGTTTTTGTACACTCGTCCCTCGCGTGCCTAGCAGCTTCGACAGTGTCGTCTCCCCTCGACCTTTTGTTTGGTCGGACTATTCGCCATCAGCTTACTTGACCCGCACGATCGTCATCATGACAGGTGGTAACGATGTAAGTGGTGGATTTTCCTTCTTCAAGGGCGAGGATGCTAACGATCCTATGCAAGGAGTTCGAGTGCTTTGAGAACTATCCATCTCGCACGAACGCAAGCATAACATGTACATCTCCGCTACGACGGAGCGCGTCGACTAGATCATGACTCCTTTGAGGCGGATGCCATTCAATGACGCCGGGCCATCGATCGATGGACTTGGGTGGGTGGCACTTGGTGATCTTCTTTGTATGCGGCCTCAAGGATATCTTCTAGGTCCGCGCTTGTCCTTGGTATGCAAGGGCGTGTCCGTGATTATGGCCAAGCTTCGCCGCGTTCTGCGTACTGACTCCCAAGGAAATGCAGCCACCCAATTCGCGTGCTGCTCACGTGAACTCACCCTCTGGTTCGACTGCGGTATGCCACTTTTGACTCAGAGAGTTGGCTTTTGTTTCCTACTACGATCAAGGCATCCAAAGCGACGTTGGGATGGCCTGGCTCGGCCGCCATGCTCAACAACTCGGGTATACGGTATAACACCTACACCGGCGATAGTGATGGCGTCCACCATCAAGATAGGTGCGCGGCCATACACGCGCATGGGTTTTCTTTGAAGCTGAAGCTCTCTTTGTTCTCAGGCCGTCACCCCAAGAAACATCGTTCGGCGTAATTGATAGACCTTGGTCTCAGCCTGCGCGAGAGTTCCAACCATGTCGGTGCGTAACCTGCGCCTTTCTTCGAATCGTCTTCTCAATTGTTTCATGCAGTCACGGCTTCGACCGATCATCAGTGACCCAAGACAATCGGCTCATTGGCGTTTCCCCACTGGCACTCGCTCAGCGATATCTGCAGCACGATCTACTTCATCCTGTCAGCGCGACCGGCCAGCTCGACGATATCATTCCATTCGGTCACGACCAAAATAATGAAACGACCATACGACCGGAAGACGTCCAGTATGATCCAGCCTTTGCGCGCGCTCCCGAGCACGCATCGATAACCGCCTACAATACTCCCCTCAGGCTGGAAGCGCGTTTCCCTATCACTGATACTGATACTCCCGCACCTTGGAACCCGCATCACGCGGCCGCGAGTATGTACCACGAGCCACTGCAGGCCCTTCGGTGCGAGGACCACTGCGCCGCGAGGCCAACGCAGCAGGTCATCGAGTTCGCTGGGAAGACCACCTCAGGAGCGGACTTCGGCGATCGCACGCTGGACTACTCTACGTCGGTCAGCTCCGAGTTTCCTTTCGCTTGTGCTACATGCCCCATGCCCTTCGAGGCCAAGTCTTCGTACAACGAGTTCGCGACGCAACTGCCCGCGCCTCAATTGCCATGTACGCGTCCGGAACCTGCCGCGGCCTCTCAGTCTTGCATCGATCTCGGCACGCCAATGAGGTCGTTGAACTTCGCCACTTAACGTTCCCTCGGAGCAGCGATGCCTCAATTGGTACGACGACCGCTTGAGGCAAATATCCTCAACACTTATGTTAGAAGCGACGATCAAACTCATGCTCCAGTCGCACATTCCTCATCTCGCACCGGACCAGGCCGAGCGTCAACTGTAGCCACGCCCTCGCACCTTGATGTGACACGAAAGTAAGTAATCTCGTCGGAGATGGTAATTATCCATATCTGACTGAATCTTCAGTAACCACAAGCGGTGTTGCGATCAGGAAACTTGGCCTCTAGAGGTTGCTCCCGCGCCTCTTCGGACACCGTCCGTGATCGTAAAGGAAGGCATCCGCTATCAACCAGCGCGTGAGACCAAGAGATACTTGCAGGCATGGGCGAAAGCCTTGGGCTGCTCTCTTGAGGATGTATGTCCCATATACTCGGGCCGCTGGATACCCTGCAGAATGCAGGGCTGCAACGGATCTGACCACGGCTGCAACCGAGTCTTCGATGTAGTATCCCGTAAGCACGCATTGCAGGACCACGTCAGGGAATTCCTCGATAGCGTCTTCACGAACGGACGCGAGCGCCGCATCTGTCCTTGGGTCGGGTGCACGAAGATGAAGCACAGGGCCGACATGCATCACCACCTGACACGAGCGAGAGACCACTTCCGCGCCGAGGAAGTCGAGTGTCCGTTTGTGGGTTGCATGAGCGTCGCGAATCAACCGAATGGATACACCACTCATCTACGGCAGACCTGTCGGAACGAGGCCGTCGTTCGAGCGAGAGCTCGGCTGGCGTAGGTGGAGGGCGAGAGAAAGGTAAGGACGCTGCTGGGATTGGAACCTCGTGTAGTCGTTCCGCTGCAATTAATTCGGCTCGTTTCACCGAGTCGACTTACGAGTCTCGGCATCGCTCTGGATCCACGGTCTACCGCGTAGAACGTTTCGCTATAGCGCGGCTCGCGCGCGATGCTATGTCGCTGCCTTGAGGGTCGATCAGCGCATGCACGTGCGGTAGCCCGCTTACGACCGCCATGACACGTACTTCATCTCACTGTTGTATTCTCTGCCCTTGCTGTGCAATCTTGACCTCTCTGTCACCGAAAATGCACAGTATTTTGTCTATCTCAATTCGGTCAGTGCCTCTGTCGATTGTCATTCAGCGATTTTTCACTTACCCGAGACAGAAGTCCTTACATCTGTGAAGTCGAAGCTGTCGCGGGCGTGGCTTCGGATGCTCAGGTCAAACACTCAAAATGGCACATCCACGCATGATAGAGAGGGCGCGGCGCCCGCCTATAAGCGCCTTTGAAGCGGTCTTGCCATCACCCTGCTCCCCTCCCTCCAGCCCCCGGTGCTCCTCAACCCCACCTTCTACGATGCAGTCGCTGCGCAAAGCTTGGCAGGCTGTATGGCGGCGCATAACAAGATCCAGAAAGGCATCGGCGTGCACTCGTGTCGCGTCCGTATACGAGCTTATGGAGCAGATCGTCCGCACGGTCCATCATGACCAGGGCAACGGTGGCCTGCTTTCTCTTCTGGTCGCGTCCCGTTTTGTCAGCCAGGTCACCCTCGACGTGCTTTGGGAGACGCAGACGGAGCTGGTCCCGCTGTTCTTGACGCTACGGCCATGCGTATACGTGAAGAACTATGTGAGTCCTGCACTCGTTACGGTCGATCTTACACTGATCCCTCCCACGAGAACACGATTCATCTGTCCGATAAGTCGGTGAACAAACACTCGGATGGCTTCATTCGGGAGGACGTCTGGAATCGATTCCAAAGCTACGCACAGCGCGTCAAAATCCTGGATATTCCGTCCCTCCCCAAAGCTCCTCTTCGGCTGCATGCTTCCGTTCTCAAGGCTCTCGCCTACCGTGGCACGCTGCTGCGTAATCTTCACACCGTCCGCGTTCCTGGACTCAAGTCACTGCCCCTAGACGATAATCTCCACCTCCTCTTCTCGTTCGATCGCTCGCGGCAGAAGTCGTACGCCTCATTCTATATTCAGGACCCTCGCTCCGGGAAGCTCACTTATCTGAACAATCTTTGCAAGCTCAGCGGGGTACGCGAAATCTGTGCGCCGGACACAGGTCTGCTGCCGCCCCTAGTCGCCTTCAGAGGCTTGCCGAACCTCGAGCGCCTTCAGCTTGCGCACATAGACCCACTACCTCCGCCAGCAGATGCATTTGGATACCGCAGCTTGCGTGTCCTTCGCGTAGACAGTCAGGGTCTATGCGATGCAGCCAGGACGGTCAGCGCACTCTCCTCCGAGGCGCTCGAGCTCCACCGCTTAGTCATCACCTGGACTTCGTCTCCTGTCGAGCCTGCGTACGTCGCCGCGACGTCCAGCGGCAAGCATACAGCAGCGTTGACGCTTTACTCCACAATCCGCCGCTGCTGCATGGCTTCCTCGCTGCGCGATATTCGCGTCCCGACGCATAGCGATGGCCGCGCGCTAGCAGCGAGCAAGCTCTTCGCCGACCTCCTCTCATTCCCGCACATAGAGCATGCGGAGGTCGTCTTCATGCACCCCGCAGCGGACATCGATGGCGCGATCGACTGCATGTCCGCTGCGTGGCCGCGTCTTCAGCGCCTCAGCCTGACGCACATGCGGCGGACGATAACTTCCGCACGGAGTACAGTCAAGCTTGCGACACTGCGCGGACTTCTGCCACTCGAGAGACGCTGTCCCAATTTATCCCACCTCCGTATCGACATTGACCCCGCGAGCAGCTTTCCGGCATCAGCCTCAGCGCCTGAGGACATGTCGACTCGGATGCAACGAGATTCCTTGACCTTCGATATAGGCGCTTTCCCGGAGAGTCGTGCGGTCACCATCGTGACCTTTCTTCAGTACCACTTCCCTGGCGCTCGTCTCGTCTACTTGGCTAACGACGATTACCGATGCCAGTCCTTGGCTATTCTGCAGGATACGAATTGATGTCAACGTTCTCGGGGAGATACTGACGAATATCGATGGCCAGCTTCATATGTACTACGTTTTACATATTTAACGACAAAATAGTCTCGTATTTATCATCCTCTATATGTATGTACCAACGCCCTCGTCGCTTTGTGCCCGGAAATTCAGTTGCTACCCATGGATTTCGGCTGTTTCCGAGCATGGTCATGTTGATGTTGTCTACGTGATGAGTGAAGCTCGTCACAAATTCTGGTAACACGGCCTGCCTTGCTGGCGTCGCTTGGCCATTCATACCAGGAAGCTGCGGTATATCCCGTATAAATAGAGAGCAAAGCATATTAAACCTACAACTACACTGGGTAGTATGCGACCGAGCGACGTGCTGCTCGTCCGGCTATCCCATACCCAACGACAACTTCCACACAATGCCGAGAAGAGCACTGTCAAGGGACACACACCCCTCAATCCTCCTTCTTCGGCGGCTTCGGCGGATGCGCTTGCTGCTGCGACGCGAAGCTCCCGCTGCCATTTGGCGGGTTGGGCGTCGGCGGGAAAATCTCGTACGACGGCTGCGGCGAGACGAGGTGCTGCTGCGAGCCGACGAAGGGGCTTTGCGCGCCGGCGTACGGGCTGGGGGCGTACTGCGAGCCTGGCGTCGGGACGTAGGGGCTTGCGGGCACGTATGGACTCGATGGGGCCTGCGCGCCGCTGAGGTTGCTCGACTGCCGCCGCATGCCCTGCGGCCCGAAGGTGCTTCCGCCGGACGGCGTGCGCGGCCCGAAGGAGGGCGTGAACGGCGTGTTGACGTATGGGGAGGCCGGGGCGCCGCCTGCAAACGGCGAGCCGGGGAAGGGCGACGCGGGCACGCTCCCGCCGCCGTAGTTGCTGCCGCCCTCGACCGTCCATCCCGAGCCCTGCCGCACGACGCGCGACCGCGCCCTCAGCTCGCTCCCGCCAAACTTCGCGCGCAGGCCGACCTTCGCGCCCGAGGCCTCCGCCGTGTCGAGCGCGGGCCCGCCAACGTCGCCCGTGACGACCTCGACGGCGCGCGTAGTGACACGCAGCGCGTAGGACACGCAGACGAACACGCCACCGACGACACCCACGACGCGGATGAAGAGGCGCGCGAAGGAGGTCGTGCGCTGGTGGATCTGGATCGCGAGCGGGTCGATGTCGAATTTGAAGAAGATGCCGGGGGTGGCTTGGTTGTGCTCGAAGACCTTTTTGTAGTGAGTGACGGAGTATTGGTTGGTGCTCAGCGGGGCGGAGCGTGGGGCTATGTACGTGGTAGGGACGACGTGGAGGTAGTATTGGTAGGCGACGAAGGCTGGGGTAAGTCAGTATGTGAGGAAGCGGGAGTGTGGGGAGCGACGTACGATCCTTGGCGACCTCGAAGGTATAGTCAAGGGGCTGTACAATGTCGGGGAAGTGAGGGCCAAAGGAAAATTCGGAGATGACATGTGTCAAGTTCATGACTGACAGCGACAGGTCAGAAGCAGTACGTAGTCAATGTTATTCCAACTTACCTTTGTGATCTGCATGTTCCCTGCTCGCGTATCCGTGTCCGGCAGTTGTGATGTGGAGGTTTGCTGCGAAAGAGGTCAGACGCGCGCCGCGACTCGGATCATTGAATTGTACCTGTGACTTTCTTCACCTCAAGGGAGCCCCAAACGCGGCAGGCGCTTCCATGGGGCTCGTAGTTGTAGGTGGGAGGGAAGAGGTCTTTCGACTTGCCGCCGAAGAGTCCGGAGAAGAGTCCGCGGTTCTTCCGGCCTTGGGCGACGGCTTCGCGGGCGGAGAGGGCCCTGGCGTGTTCCCTGGGCGGGTGTGAGAGAAAGTACGTGCGACTGGAGGACGCGCATACTTGAGCTTCGTGGCTTGCCCAACATCGAATTTTGTCTACTCGGGTATGAGCGAGTGATCGGGGAAGGGGGATAACTCCACTCACCCCGTCGCGGCGAAGACCATGGTTGCTGAGGAACAAGCGATCGCCAACTGCATCCCGCAGATCTACACTGATGACTAGGGGATGTGAGCTGGCAGCTCGAATGATGATCGACTAGTCACGCACATCTGCACGGCATATTCACGACCATATCGACGTTGATGTTCATGAACGAAGACGAATGCCTGTCCACACTGAACTCGTAGTCGGGCCAGCCCCAGATGTACTCCGAGATGTCATTGAAGACGAGGATGAAGCAGATGAAGGCGACGAAGAGAGTGAGGAACCCTCTTGACTCGGAGCGCGCCTTGTACGTGCCGGGGAGCTTGGGGAAGGCGTCCAACTTGGCGAGACCGGGGGGAAGCACTGCTTCCAGCTTGTCAATGAGGGCCGCCATCGTCGCTGTCGTTGTCGTCGTCCGCGGTTGCCGCGTCGACGTCGCCAGTAATTGCGGGAAAAGTGAATGACAAGCAGCGAGTCGACGAGGAGGCGCGACACGTCGACAGGGGCTACACGTGAGCGGCGTTTACGGCCCGTGAGACCGGATCACTGGAAATCCTCCGGACCTCCTCCCGGACTTTCTCCCGTCCATCATCAGATCCAGAGGTTCGACACCGGGAAAGTTCTGAAAGAGAGCGAGCTGAACTCGTGGACTCTGCTCATCATGGACGACTCTCCTTTACCAACACCAATGACAAGCAGGAACCGCGAACCTCGCTCACGCGCTGCATCTCTTGTCCGCGCCGCGCGTTCTGCCACCAGCTCTCGTTCCCGCTCTCGTGCATCTACTCCAGGCTCTCTTGACCTCACTGATAGTACGTCCGCGGCTGGATCTACGTCTGGAGACAGGAAGCGAAAGCATAGATCGGCCAGCCTTCCAAGGCAATCCAAACGATCACGCAGGATTGCTGCCATACAGGCCGCGCCTGACGAACTCGAAGCCGGTCCATCTTCGGCGGGAAAGACGCAGGCTGAAGCTGGTCTTTCTGGCGAGGGCCCCGAAGAAGTTGGCTTTGACCTGACAGTCGCCGACGTGCCGGAGCAGTACGCCGACGTCGAGACATTGCCCGACATAGGGCTGGGGGTCGTTGACAGGGCCCCCTCTCCTTCTACCAACGCGAAGGGGAAACAGCGCGCCGCCACGCGCACACCGACACCCGAGACCAAAGCGGAGCCCGCTGAGCCCGCGCCACCGCCCAAGCAGACGCCCCTCGCCGAATATACTTGCCCAATATGCTTCTTCGCGCCGACGAATGCGACTCTGACTCCCTGCGGCCATATCTGCTGTGGGAGCTGTCTGTTTACGGCCGTCAAGACCGCGATGTTGCGTGCGGCGCATACGCCGGAAGGATTGGAGGCAAAGTAAGACACAGAAGCGTATTCATTGTGTGTATCATTCTAATCCTTGCTGCAGGTGCCCCGTCTGCCGTGCCACAATCCCAGGCTGGGATGGTCGTGGTGGAGGCGTGATCGGTCTCAAGTTACGGTCGAAGGTCACTATAAGTCTCTAAACTGGCGGCACTTCCATCTACGCGATATACTTTTCACATGAGAAAAAGTCCAGCTTGCCGAGATTGATGCCCATGTTCGCGCATACCCTCCCCCACATCTCCTCTGACATTCCGGGCTCTATGCGCTCTATCCCTCCCTTAGGAAAGACACTCGTCAGGAAGGCCGCCACTGGCTTCACCTGCGCGTACGACAATACCGAGCACATGAACTCCAGTACGATCGGCCTGTTTTCGACGCGCTCGTCCTCTCGCACCTCCACCGGATCGGGTATGTCGGAGAGGTCCAGATACGTGAGCAACAATCTCTTGAACCTCGGGCAGTGCCGCGCGAGCGGGATGAGCGTGCGCAAGGTCACTCGCGGGGTATACGGGGCAAGTGCATCGAGCGTGCTCCACCAGCTCCCCAGCTCCGTCCACGCCTTGCACATCCGCTCGACCGCGCCGTCGATGTCCGCGTCGCCGCTCTGCCACCCGATGGCGGCGCTGGTGCTGTGCGGGAGAGCGAGGAAGGGGAGCGCGCCAGCCAGGCCGGTGACGACCTCGACCTGCGTGAGACTGTCGCGGGCGATGCGCGCTCGTTGTCGAAAAAGTCGAACACGCGCGTGTTGTCGAGCGCCTCGAGCGCCTCGTGCGTTAGGGGATTCGCGAGTTCGGAATCGGAGGAGGAAGGGGGAAGGGACCTGTGAAAAGAGTCAGTAGCAGCGCTCGTAGATAGGATGGTACATAGCCTATCTGCGCGCTTACTACAAGCCACACCTTCCTCGGAATCCCTAGCCATCGCCTTCTCTCGAAAGCCCTCGAAGCGTGAGTCAGAGCGACATCCCTATCGCTACCGCCCCCCGCCTCGCTAAAGGACACCCTTCCGCTCATAACACATCCCATCTCATCGCCCCTCGCTCATCAAGCCCTAATCAAGTCGCGCTCCACCTAAATTGCGAGCTTGCTCACTCACCCACCCTCCGTCTGGGCATCGACCTCCTGGTTTCCCTGCTCAAGAAGAACTGACAAAACGTCAGGTCGCTGCACATCAAGACGACCACGGGCAAGCCCGTCCGCTTGTTCTAAGCGTTGTATTGCTTCACGTAGATGCCAGAGTCGTAATTAATTGAACTCGTGAGTTACACCCCACTCGACGTCGCGTCGTCGAGCCCGGGTCAAAGCGACTCGGAGCCCCACCCCAAGCAGCTCGAAAGAAAGGCACGTAGCATCCACGTCGCCTTCTTCTCATCACGAGCCCCCTCCTGCAATCCCTTCCTCTCGAACGTGCAGACCGAAGCGCTCGGTCTCCTCCCCCTCCCTCCTCCCCTTGCGAAGGACGAGAGCGGATAGCGCGTCAACGCGGTTGGTCCCATCGCACTCGTAACTGCAGAAAGTCAGTGAGTGAATAAGAAAGCACGCCTTGGGCGCACCGATCCAGGTCTCAATGCCCCTCCCCTCGCAGCCGCGCCCCACCTCACGGTTTCCCAGGCTTGAGAATCGCGTAGAAGGTAGCGTGCGTCGTGAGGGGAAGGGGCAATGAAGGGATATCGAAGGATGAGAGGGAGGGGTGAAAGGGGAAGGCGCCAGAGAAGGAGGATGGAAGGGTAGGGGGCAGGAAAGAGGCGAGAAGGGGAGGGAAGGAATAGGGGGCAAGACAGCTCACCTCCGCTACGGTATAACACCCGCCCTCGCCAGAGAGGGGGGAGGAGGAAATTCCCTCCCCCATCGCCTTCGTCACACCAACAGCACGCATTGAGCGTCGGTGACCACGCAGGCACGAGCGCACTGCAGACAGCGGCCAGTCGCCGATAGCAGGAAGAGGGGTGGGGAGGATATCCCGCCCTCGACGCAGAGCTCACCTAGGGAGCGCGTGCATGCCACCGGCGATTTGGAGGCACCAGATTGTCTGCCGAGTGTGAATCAATACGCGTTTGAGAAGGAAAGGGGAAGGGGAAGGGAGGGTACCCCACCCCCTTCGCAATGCTCACCTAGGGCGCCCGAGCACGCCTCCAGCGGCTCGATCCCATCCAAGTAATCGCCATACAAGGCGTCAGCACGCTCCTGACGACTTTGAGGAGATGGGGGAGGGGGAGGGTACCCCACCCCCGCCACAAATCTCATCTAGGAGCCTCGCTCTCCGGCAATGCGGCCTCATCGGAAGGCGTGCGAAATCCTGCGAAAGGGGGGTAAGTCCGCTTGCGATTAGAAGGGGGGGGGAGGGTAACCCACCCTCGTCGCTTTCTCATGAGCAACCCCACGCGCGCCTCCGGCGGCTCCCCCTCGCCGAGATGTTGTCCGAAAGATCCTGTATAAGGCGGTCAGCATCCTCATGACAAGTAAGGGGGCGAGAGGGTGACCCACCCTCATTGCATCCTTCACCGAGGGACCCCACGCGTGCCTCCGGCGGCTCGGAGTCAGCGAAAAGTCGTCAAAACATCTTTGAAAAGGGGGTCAGCGGGCTTATGGAGAAGGGGGAGTGGAGGGAGGGAGTCCTACCCTCAACGCATCCCATTCGAGTGGCCCACGTGCGCCTCCGGCGGCTGGACCCCGTCGGAAATCGTCAGTCTTTGGAGATGGGGGGTGGGGGAGGGTACCCACCCAAGCATGCCACCAACGGCTCTACCCGGCTGCGAATGGGAGGCACTCAGTACGCTGCAACAGAAAGAAAGTGATGGAAATGACTCGTTAATAACACCATCCCCTTTCGCGAGGGAAAGGCGCCCATCGCCCACTCCTTCGCGCTCCCAGAGGTAGAAGGAACCCCTCCCCCAGCGCTTAGCTCGCCCGAAGCACCGTGTGCATGCCTTCGGCTGCTCAACCTAGCGAAGATGCGAGTTAGTAAGTTTGACCAAAAACAAGGAAGGGGTATAACACACCGACAACTTCACCCCCTCTCGCATTCAAGCGTCCTCGCGACCATCCCTTTTCCTCAAAAGGGCGGGGGAGGACCCTCTCCCGTCGTGTCATTCGCCCGAGGGAGCCCGCGCACACCTTGGCAGCTTGCCGCCGTCGAAAATTGTCTCAAGGTCTATAAAGGGCGGGTCAGTACGCTTATGACAGGGGAAGGGGGAGGGAGGGGGACCCACCCTCGTCGCACTCCTTAACGAGGGGGCCCGCGCTCACCTCCGGTTTCTCAAATACGCTTGAAGTCACTCAAAATCATGCGAAGGGGGGCCTTGAGATCAGCGGATGGAGGGATCCCCCACCCTCGTCGCATCCCCCCTCGAGGGATGCCCCTCACGCCTCCGGCGGCTCAGGCTCCGCAAAAAGACATCATACACAAGGTCAAGGTACCCCCAACCTGACTCAGGTCGGAGAGAAGAGCGAGGGCCCCCGCCCTCTTCGCGGCCTTCACCAGGGGTGCCCGCGCGCCTCCGGCGGCTCGACCTCACCAAAACGTTGGTCAATGGTCGCGTGATGTTCGGTTTGTCAGTTTTTGAGGAAGGGAAGGGAGGGCGGCCTGCCCTCGTCGCATCTTTCGCCGAGGGACCCCGCGCATGCCTCCGGCGGCTCGGGGTCGGCGAAAAGTCGTCTTAAAATCCTTCAGAAGCGGGGTCAGCCCGATGAGATCAAAAGGTAGGGGGGAGGTACACCCTCGCCGCGGTCTTCATCGCAAAGGAGCGCGAGCGGTGAACGGAGCAACTCACCGATAATCTCGCCCCTCCCGCGTCACAGTGCCTCCGCATATCACTCCCACTCGGCGTGATGCGGGGCGAGTCCTCTCCCCCGTCGGCTCTCTTGCCCGAAGCAGCGCGCGTATGCCTTCGGCGTCTCAGCCTGATCTGAAAATGGGTCCAGTAAGGGCGATTTGCAGAAATAAGAATAAAAAGCGCATAACTTACCCAGCATCCCACCCCCTCCCAGCGCGCTGCTTGCCCTCAAAGAAGTGTGGAGGGCCCCTTCCCCATCTCATGCTCTGGAAGAGGGAGCGCGCGCGTGCCTCCGGCAGTCGGGGGACCTAAGAGAAATTATGGAAAAAGGGGTCAGCGAGGTTGATATATGATGAGCATAACTCACCGGCGCGCCGCAATGCCCCCTCTCCTCCAGTTCTCAAGGAGATATACCCCTCCCTCTTCACCTGGATCGGCAAAGGGGGCTGGCGTGTGCGTCTCATGGCGCGAGACATGTCGATAATTCACTTTGGAAGGGGGTCAGAGGAACTATCAATGCGGTTAGGGGGCGAGCAAACCCACCAGGACCGATGGCGGACCACCCTCATCGCCTCCTTCGCCCGAGAGCGCGCGTGTATGTCTCCGGCGGCCCGGGTGTCCACGCAAAGGCATCTGAAACCGAGTCAGCACGAGCTGAAGGCGGAAATCTAATGCAATATCGCCTCCAGTGTAGGGCTTGTTGCGCGTTCGTGTACTCACCAGTCCCCCTTCACCCCCAGCTCGCTATTACGGCTGACTTGGGTACCCCCGCCACCGAGTTTCGAGAAAAGGCCCCCTGCATCATCGCGTGCTGTCGGAATGACCCGGGCAAAGGGCCTAGAAGGAGGAGGGAGGTGTCCTGAATCGCTGCGCGTGGCGACGACGACAGTCGGGGATAGCCCAGACGCCGACGTAGAGGAAGGAAGGGGGCGGGCAACAGCGTGCCGAAAGCTGCGCTCATCGCCTGCGCTGAGGTGAGCCACGAGACGCGACGGAGGGGCATTGGTTCACCGATGCTGACGACGCTCACACGTCTTCGAAGTCGCGCCGGGAGCAAGGAAAAGAGGGCGGGGCTTCAGGATGACTTCGCGCTCTATGTCTTCGCTGAGTACGGTGCAGCTGGCGGTCAGAACGAGCGGAGAATTACCGAGACGAGCGCGGTAGTAAGACTATCCTGTTGCTCCTCAACAGAGACGGCAGTGAACTTGCAGCCCAGTCGCCGTCGGAGGCCGTACAGCGGCCCGCTGCAACCCGAGCACCGTCGAGCGGTCTCTCTCTCGCCCGTCAAGATAAGCATGCATGAGCGGATAATGCCGTGCTCACCGCATACCACAATGCCATCCGCATCGCCCAGGGTGCTAGACGCGCCGAGTCAGGGAGGTCGGGAGTTGCGGAAAAGGGCGACCGCGTCCCCCCACTTCCAGTTGTAGGCCTGTTGGGGGCGCATCGAGGCGTGGAAGATGAGCGCGGCGTCGTCGACGATGGTGGTGAGATGAGAGTGGCTGTAGCGAGTCGTGGGGGCTGACGTGATGGCCTAGAGCGCGCCCGGTCAGGGTGGTGCGACATCGAAAATACCGTCCGTGCTTACCCGGTGAGCAAGGGTCAGACAGCAGCGTCTAAGTGATATCACTGTTCAATTAGTTAGAAGGCGCAATAGATAGATATATAATCGATAGACTTACCCGAGGAGCATCGAGACCGGCAAATGCGTTTGGTGTCGATTGATGGTGCGCGTTGGAAGAAGCCTGTGAAAGGGATCAGTAAATGTGTACAGCGCTTGTAGGAGAGCAAGTGCGCGCTTAATAAGTATTAGAGCATCTGAGTAAGGAGTGGGGTGAGTTTGACAATTAGTAGTAGCCAAGGAAGGCAGACTTACCGGTCAATGCGGAAGGGGGATGCTCGACCTGAGGGAAAGAGGGTTGTAAGGCTCAGAACAAGCGAAAGATGAGAGCACTCAGATAGAATGGTGGTCATAAGATATCCACGAAGAGGCGGTTAGGAGAAGAAGAAGAAGAAGAAGGAAAGAATGAGGAAGGGAGTGGCTTGCTGATTGAAGCGGTGAGATGCCCTAACCTTTATACCTCGCAACGGCCCAACGCCGTGCCCAGTCGCCGCCCAATCTTCCAGACCGGCGTCGTATACTTCCGGATCAGACCTCGGCTGTCCGCGACCGGGACCCGCCCACCGAAAAGTCGGAAGATTGGGGGGATGCGCGCGCAGCGCGCATTCAATCTTCCGCCGCTCCCCTGCGCGAATGTCAGCCAGAGCGCGCAAAAAATGCGTCGAGACTTGCTCACCCGGGCTTGGGATGCCATGCACGTGGCCTCCGGAGGGGAAGGACGGGGGTTCATGCGATCTGTCCGTTGGGTGGCGCGCACGCTGCAGGACGTTGTACAGCGCCTGCTCGACCGCGACCACTAGCCCGCAGCGTCAGTAAGGTCGCAAAGATCTCGAGGAGAGTCGCGCAACACGTGGCGGTGCTGACGTGGCGCGGGTGCGACACAGCAGAGACCGGGAAAAAGTCCAACTTGCTGCCATCACGCTCTATCTCCATTTAGCAGGCTTTGAGCTGCGCGGACGGCGGCACGCCAAAAGCGCCTCCTCCTCACCGACTCGCTATCTCAAAGCTCCGGCAGTGACGGGACACGTGTATGCGGCGATGCCAAGATGGTTGGCGGTCCTCGGCGAGGGGAAATTGGGGCTGGTCCATTGTTCTCGCCAAGGTGAGGATAGCAGAGTGGGCGCGGACGCGCCGAGGCCGCCGCCGGCGCGCATCAAGCTTCCAAGCTTCTCATCTAATATTTGAGTGTCTAGAGCGTCGCGTTCGGAGGGATCCACATGCCGGAAAGCGGAGGAAGTCGTGGGGTGGTGAATGGCGGCGAGCAAATATTCGGCAATTTGCACGCCGAGGCCGAGTCCGGGGAGCGTCGTGATGCTTCAAGCATGTTGGATAGTGTAGCCAGAGTGACTTACACGGGGCTGGGCGTCGTGTAAAGGACGCGTTTGTGATGGGGAAAATGCGGGAGGACGAGGAGACAGTGTGTATTGCGAGATGGGAATGGCGCCGGGGATGTCCAAACTTCCTGAGTCACATGTATAGTACTTGAAGACTATGTATCTGTGTTTATCCGGTCAGCAAAGGCCCATGTGGTGATTGTATGAGCGCACCAAACGCGACGCCACATATTCAAAACGCCCTTCCCGACGTCCTACAGACCTCAATACGCGGCGGAGGCGAGTCGGAATTGCATAAAACGTCTCTCCCAGGTTCCCCCCTTCATTCCTTGGAGGTCAGGTATTTCCACCCAAGTGACGACTTACCATGGATATTCGGGTCGGGTATGCATACATCTTGTTTCGACCTTCAGTTACGATAAGAGAGGACGCATTCCCTGCTGACCGACACCAAGTGCGCCTTCGGGAATGTTTCGGAGGTGTGTCTGGGACATGTCTGGACCCATCGTGGGTGCGGGGGGTGATGGGGGATAGGTGCCGTAGGCTGAGATCGCGTCGTGAAGCAGCAGCCGTGTCGTTCAAGACGTTCTCAAAGATCTCGTTGCGCTGTCTGGTCCTTGCGTTGGAGATGAAAAGGTGATCGCGTGGCGACGAGGATGCCGTTGTCGAAGGTACGGGGGGCGATGGCGATGGGCGCAGAATGCGGGAGGCGGGCGGGGGAAGCGCGGTCGGGAATTGCCGACGACCGGCGCGGCGGGGCGGAAGCCGGTAAGCGCCCGGCGCCTAAGGCACGCTCCTTGTTCCCGGCCGTCACCGTCGTTCCCCGTGTCTGCGCGCCGCCCCGTCGACCGCCTCCTCGCTCTGCAGGTGACTTTGGAGATGTCTGGGGACCTCTCTTCTCACTCAACCCGACTATCTAATGTCAATTCCATCTATTTTGCTCATTTCGCTGCGAGAAACCTTCACGGCGCAAGCCCTTCAGCGGCGACCTCTGCGTTGAGCGTCGCGCGGCTCAAAACACGTGTATCGGCGAGAACAAGATGTCCTCTACTCAGGCACCCCCGCGGAGTGGCCTAGGCGAATTCCCCGCGCGGGGAGACATGTCGATTTGTTGACTCCGACGGGCTTCTCGTCAAAACCTTCCGACTTTGGTAGGTTGTCGCGTCTGTGCGGGACCCTGAGCCCCGGGGATCTCAGTCTTCGGTCGCTCTCGTGCGCTCTCGGACCGCCGACCGCCCGTCTCGCCGCCCGACTTTCCCAGTGGCGGCACTTCGCGCGCCGTGTCCTTCCTCCCATGCCGTCTCGTCATCGGTGTTAAGCTCGCAATAGCTGCGAGCGTTTTCGCTCAGTTTTCACGTCGTCACGCGCCACAAGGCTCAACGCTCCGCCTTAGAATACCTGCAACTCGTCCGCGCAGAGCGCTGTACTAGTAGTCGATGAGTATAAGGATCTTCGCACACTTGGGGCATATACGGTACGTGCTGCGCTCAACCCGCAAGAACTCTGCGCTCACTGCGCTTTAGACCGTCGCACCGAGACTCGCTCTCGTCACCGCATGCCTCCTTCAAGCCTACAGTGTCGAAGCAATGCATTGGCGTCCGCCGAGCGGCGCCGCGCGGTGCGTGACACGACTCTTGCGATCTACCCCAACGCTTACAAGTGCCCAGATCACGACGACACGAATGATTCTCGTCCGCCGAATGAGGCCGGAAGACTCACGGCCCAGATCTCTGTTCGCCGACCGCCGGGCTCGCCATCCCACGACTCGCAGGCTCGTCTACGAGCGAGAAGTACCCTGCGTCGCTCCCTCGTTCCTGCCAACCACCTCATCAAGCGCTGAAGCAATGTATTTTCGTCCGACGAGCAGGGATTTATGGTGCGTAACCTGCTTCTCATGCGAAAGCCGACAGCTCACGACGCTCCAGAATCCCGCGGCGGCCAATGCACGTGCAGGAATCAAGATACCAACTCTCTAAGCCTGCGCTCTCGCTGACGCCCTCACCGACTCGGCAGCACCATCTTCGTCACGCAAACCCGAGCATCAAACCCCCAGCGCTATCTGCACGTCATCGACGCTCCCAGCATCGTTATTCCCGCTGTGCAAGCTCAACGACTTTCGCTTCACCTTGACGACTCTCGGGCGACTGTGGCTTTGCCGCAACTACTCCTCGTCAACTCTCGTGCGTCGAATTTAGCCCCGATGCTCTCCCGTCGATTCAAGCGCTGAAGCAATAGAATTCCGTCCGGCGAGCGGAGTAATAAGGTACGTACTATACTTCACACATGTAAGTCAAACACTGACTCCTCGCTGTCTCATCCAGCTGTAGTCTCTACCATCGCTCTCACGTCAGCTCCCTCCCAAGTGCGACCTCCACCCTCGCCTTCGCTCTTACGCAGGCGCTCCTACTTCCCCTCCATTCTCGCTTCCGCTTCCGCTCTCGAGCTCGTTATTTACCCTCGCTTGCCGCTTCAAGCGCGACCCGTCTCGCCTCGAGCTTTCAGTGCTCACCCCGAGCCATTCAGCGCTCCTCCAAGCTGCCCAGCGCTCACCCCAAGCTCACCAGCGCTTACCCCAAGCTTCCCGGCGCTCCCCTCGCTATCCTAAAGCTCCCCATCACTGTCCGTCGCCTCCCAAACGATTTCATGGCGCCCGAGTCCCCTCAAGTGATCTACGAAGGCCCCCAAGGCATCTACAAAGCCCTTCAACTAATATAGCCATGAATATTCGTCCGCCGAGCGGGATAATGCGATCTAGGCAGTCTACTTATATGATCTGGGCAGCCTTACTTACCCGAAACCTTCTCGACCACCTAGATCGGCAGTCGAGTGCGTTGCTGCTCTCGAACGCTTTGCTGACCTCCGAGCGCGTTTCTGACCCTCGAAACGTTCTGACGATGGTGTGAGCGTCTCACGGACCCCTCGAGCGCTTCTCTGACCTCCCGGATATCTTTCTACCTTCTCGAGCGCTTTCTCACTCTTGCTGCGAAGTCCTCTATACTCCTGTCATGATGTGTACTATGCAATATGACCTCGGCTGTTGAGCTCGAGCTTGCTTGGTCTGGACTTGCTCGGTCTTTACTTGCTCATTCTCGGTCTTGACTTGCTCGTTCTCGGTCTTGACCTGCTCATGACTGACTGTTTGACAACCTGACAAGTCTCGACCCTTGACCCGCTCGCTCGAGTCGACCCTTGATCCTCAGCCGAGCCTCAAGCATCACCGCCATCCCGACATCTGCCCCATGGTCTTCTCACCTCTGTCTCGGTCTTCTCGTCTCCTTCTCTATCTCCTCAGCCCCTCGACAGCGTCTCGATCATCCCCGCAGCCTCGACCACGGCTACTCTTGCCCATCGGCTTCTCATCTCGCCCGCGACCTTTACATCTCCTCCGTCAACACCTCGGCTGCACTCTCGATCCCCCTGCGCTCCGTCCATTCTCTCCTACTCACCCACAGCGCTTGTCACCTGTACGCTCGTAGGCCGTCTTGAGACTTGTACTCGATGTGTAGCATGGGAATAGAGAGCAGACTCATTGTGCACCCACCTTACGCCCGTAGCTTATATGCCCCACCCATGGTTGGGTCTCGAGCAGCTACGGATCAGCTCGCGGAAGGTAAATGAGAGCTTGTACGACGGAAGAGAGGCGTGGCAGGGTCGAGGCGAGCCCTCGACGGCGATTAATAGCCATCGAACGATGTCCGAGCGAGATCACGGAATGATTATCGTGGATAACGGACGATTTGTGATGGCTGGAGCGGGGTCCGTGATGGTGGGCGCTGGTGGCAGAGGAGAGTGACTGGAAGAGTAAAATCGAGAGGAGGGGAGCAAGGAGGGGGAGGGACTAGCAGTTTTGCAGAAAGGTTGGCCTACCCACACCCTGCAATTTCGTCTTTGAACGACAGGAAACGGAGAAGAACTCGAGCCTGCACAATTGTTAGAGCCGAGGTGTCACGCTTTCCCAGCGAGTTCGGAGGGAATAACACAGGCAGGAGCGATTGCAGCGACTTGTAACCTGGGGGATGTCTTAGTTTCAAGGTTACACTCCCGCCGCACCTTGTCCGAAGTTGCTAGCTGCAGCGGATCGCGAGATAGCAATTACAGGAGGTCGTAGATGCGAATTTTCTCACTTTTGACCGATTAGGAAACGCGACGGTTGATGTTCGGTCACGTCACGCGGGGCGCGCAGGGACAACCGCCGGAGACCGCCATCTCGACGCTGACTCGACGCCGACTCGATTCCAGCTGGACTCGCCGTCACCCGACAAGTAATGCGAGACTCGAACGCAGACTCGGAAGCCCGCGGCGATGACGTCGCGCCTTGACAGCTGGCGTGCCGGCATCCTTCGCGCCCTTCTCTCCTCCTGCGATCGCTGGCACACCCGACCGCGTACGCGCTGACAGCTCGTCGGAGCCGGCGCGACAGCGAGCACATCCCACCACGCAGCCACCCTCCCGTCCCCGCGTCCTCGCGTCCTCTCTACGCCGTCGCAATCGGACTTCCTCCTCAGACTGTCGCCGTCCGCGGTTGCCGCGTCAACGTCCCCAGTAGTTGCGGGAAAAGTGAATGCCAAGGAGCGAGTCGATGCGGGCAGCGAGCGCGACACGTCGACAGGGGCTGCACGCGAGCGGGCGACTCTCCTCTCCCAACGCCCATGACCAGCAGGAACCGCGAGCCTCGCTCACGCGCCGCATCTCTCGTTCGCGCTGCGCGTTCTGCCGCCAGCTCTCGTGCATCTACTCCGGGATCCATTGATCTCACTGATAGTGTGTCTACGACCGGATCCTCGTCTGGAAGTAGGAAGCGCAAGCACAGATCAGTCAGCCTGCCAAGGCAGCCCAAAAGATCGCGGAGGATTGCTGCTATACACGCTCCGCACGACGGATCAGAAATCGGTACATTCTCGGCGGGAAACACGCAGGCTCTATCTGGCGAGGGCCCCGGGGAAGTTGGCTTTGACCTGACAGTCGCGGACGTACTGGAGCAGCCAGAGCAGTACGCCGACGTCGAGACTTTGCCCGACATAGGGCTGGGGGTCGTTGACAGGCCCCCCTCTCCTTCTGCCAACGCGAAGGGGAAACAGCGCGCCGCTACGCGCTCACCTACACCCGAGCCCAAAGCGGAGCCCGCTTCGCCCGCGCCACCGCCCAAGCAGACGCCCCTCGCCGAGTATACCTGCCCCATATGCTTCTTCGCGCCGACGAATGCGACTCTGACTCCCTGCGGCCATATTTGCTGTGGGAGCTGTCTGTTTACGGCCGTCAAGACCGCGATGTTGCGTGCGGCGCATACGCCGGAAGGATTGGAGGCAAAGTAAGACACAGAAGCGTATTCATTGTGTGTATCATTCTAATCCTTGCTGCAGGTGCCCCGTCTGCCGTGCCACAATCCCGAGCTGGGATGGTCGTGGTGGAGGCGTGATCGGTCTCAAGTTACGGTCGAAGGTCACTATAAGTCTCTAAACTGGCGGCACTCCCACCTACACGATATACTTTTCACATGAGAAAAAGTCCAGCTTGCCGAGGTTGATGCCCATGCTCGCGCATACCCTCCCCCACATCTCCTCTGACATCCTGGGCTCTATGCGCTCTATCCCTCCCTTAGGAAAGACGCTCGTCAGGAAGGCCGCCACTGGCTTCACCTGCGCGTACGACAATACCGAGCACATGAACTCCAGTACGATCGGCCTGTTTTCTACGCGCTCGTCCTCTCGCACCTCCACCGGATCGGGTATGTCGGAGAGGTCCAGATTCGTGAGGAAAAACCTCTTGAACCTCGGGCAGTGCCGCGCGAGCGGGATGAGCGTGCGCAAGGTCACTCGCGGGATATATGGGGCAAGCGCATCGAGCGTGCTCCACCAGCTCCCCAGCTCCGTCCATGCCTTGCACATTAGCTCGACCGCGCCGTCGATGTCCGCGTCGCCGCTCTGCCACCCGATGGCGGCGCTGGTGATGTGCGGGAACGCGAGGAGGGGGAGTGCGCCAGCCAAGCCGGGGACGACGTTGACCTGCGTGAGGCTGTCGCGCGCGATGCGCGCTCGTCGTCGAAACAGTCGAACGCGTGCGTGTCGTCGGTGCCGAGCGCCTCGTGCGTGTGGGGATTCGCGAGTTCGGAATCGGAGGAGGGAGGGGGAAACGGCGCGTAAACAGAGTCGGTAGCAGAGCTCGTCGATAGGATGGTAATCTAGGCTGTCTGAACGCTTACTACCAGCCGCACTTTGCTCGGGAACTCCAGCCATCGCCTTTGCTCGAAAGCCTGCCAAGCGTCAGTGAGAGCGACATCCCCCTTCCCCCCGCGTCGCTAAAGGACACCCTTCCGCTCATCACACATCCCATCTCATCCCCGCTCGCTCATTCAGCCCTAATCAAGTCCCGCTCTACCGAAATCGCGAGCTTGCCACCCACCCACCCTCCGTCAGGGCCTCAACCCCCTGGCCTCCCTGCTCAAGAAGAACTGACAGAAAGTCAGGTCGCTGCACATCAAGACGACCACGGGCGAGCCCGTCCGCTTGTTCTAAGCGTTGTGCATTGCTACATCTAGATAACAGAGTCGTACTCAATTGAACTCGTGAATTACACCCCACTCGACGCCGCGTCGTCGCGCGCGAGTCCAAGCGACTCGGAACCCCACCCCGATTAGCTCAAAGGAAAGGCGCGTAGCATCCACCTCGCCTTCTTCGCACCACGGGCCCCCTCCTGCAATCCCTTCCCTTCCTCTAGAACGTGAGCAACCGCACGCTCGCACTCCCCCTCGCAAAGAACGAGGGCGGATAGCGCGTCAACGCGGCTGTTTCCATCGCACTCGTAACTGCAGACAGTCAGTGAGTGAATGAGAACGCACGCCCCAAGCGCACCAATTCCAATCTCAGTGCCCCTCCTTCGCCGTCGCGCACCATCTCACGGTTTCCCAGGCTTGAGAATCGCGTAGAAGGTGGCGTGCGTCGTGAAGGGGAGGGGGGTAACGATGGGATATCGGAGGGGAGGGCGTCGACGACGAGAGCGTGAGGGTGGAAGGGGAAAGCGCCGAGAAAGGGCAGGGAGGGCGCGGAGGGGAGACGGGGAGGGGACGAGAAGGGGGAGGGCAGGGGAGAAGGAGGGGATAGGAAGAAAACGTTGGGGAATAGGATAGCTCACCGCCATGATATAACACCCACCCTCGCTGGAGAGGGGGGAGCGAGAAGGGGGAGGAAGTCCCCTTCCCCCTCGCCTTCGTCATACCGACAGCAGGCGTTGACCGTCGGCGACCAAGCGGGCACGAGCGCACTGCAGACAGCGGTCAGCCGTCGATAGGAGGAAGGGGATGTAGAGAGTATCGCACCCTCCTCGTAGAACTCACCTAAGGAGCGCGTGCATGGCCCCGGCAATTGGGAGGTACCATATTGTCTGCCGGGTTATAATCGATACGCATTTGAGAAGGAAAGGGGGGAAGGGGGAGGGTGACCTCACCCCCTTCGCAATGCTCACCTAGGGCGCCCGAGCACGTCTCCGACGGCTCGACCCCATCGAAAAATCGCCTTACAAGGCGTCGGCACGCTCCTGACGATTTGAGGAGATGGGGGAGGGGGAGGGTACTCCACCCCCGCCACAACTTTCGTCTGGGAAAATCGCTCTCGCCTCCGGCGGTGTGGCCTCACCGAATGTCGTGCGAGATCCTGCGAAAGGGTGGTAAGTCCGAATGTGAGTAGAAGGGAGGGGTAACCCACCCTCGTCGCTTTTCTCATAGAGCAACCCTACGCGCGCTCTCGGCGGCTCCCCCACGCCGAAGCGTCGTCCGAAAGATCCTGTATAAGACGGTCAGGATCCTCATGACAGGTAGGGGGCGAGAGGGTGACCCACCCTCGTCGCATCCTTCACCGAGGGACCCCGCGCGTGCCTCCGGCGGCTCGGGGTCAGCGAAAAGTCGTCCCAATAGCTTTAAAAAGGAGGTCAGCAGGCTTATGGAAAAGGGGGAGTGGAGGGAGGGTGTCCTACCCTCGACGCATCGCTCATTCTAGGGGCCCACGCGCGCCTCCGGCGGCTGGACCCTGTCGAGAAATTGTTAGGCTTTGGGAATGGGGGGTGGGGGCGGGTCCCCACCCCAGCATGCCACCAAGGGCTATACCTGGTTGCGAAGGCGAGGCACTCAGTACGCTGCAAGAGAAAGAACGGGATGGAAATGACTTGCCGATGACCCCATCCCTTCTTTTGCGAGAAAAGGCGCCCCTCGCCGATTGCTTCACGCTCATAAAGGTCGGGACCCCCTTCCCCATCGCGTAGCTCGCTCGGATCAGCGTGAGCGTGCCGGCGGCTCAACCTAGCGAAGATGGAGGTCAGTAAGCTTGCCGAAAACAAGGAAGGGGCATAACTCACCCACAACTCTAACCCCTCCCGCGCTCAAGCGTCCCCACAGCCATCCCTTCTCCTTAAAAGGGTGGGGGAGGACGCTCCCCCGTCGCGTCATTCGCACGAGGGAGCCTGCGCACGCCTCGGCAGCTTGCCGCCGTAGAAAATTGTCTCAAGGTCTATAAAGAGCTGGTCAGTACGCTTATGACAGGGGAAGGAGAGGGAGGGAGACCTACCCTCGTCGCACTCCTCAACGAAGGGGCACGCGCTCGCGTCCGGTTCCTCGAACACGCCTGAAGTCACTCAAGAAATTGCGAAGGGGGGCCTTATGTTAAGAGAGGGCGGATGTAGAGATCCCCCACCCTCGTCGCACCCCCCCTCGAGGGCTGTCCCGCACGCCTCCGGCGACTCAGGCTCAGCAGAAGGACATCATACAAGGGGTCAAGGTCCCCCAACCTGACTCAAGTCGGAAAGAAAGTGGAGGGCCCCCACCGTCTTCGCGGCCTTCACCGGGGGTGCGCGCGCGCCTCCGGCGGCTCGACCTCGCCAAAAGGTTGGCCGATGGTCGCGTAAAGTGGAATTAGTCTGTTCGTAACGGCGGAGGGGGAGGGAGGGCACCCTGCCCTCGTCGCATCCTTCACCGAGGGACCCCGCGCATGCCTCCGGCGGCTCAAGGTCGGCGAAACTTCGTTCCAAAATCTTTCAAAAGTGGGGTCAGCACGATGAGGTCGAAAGGGTAGGGGGGGAGGTACCCCCGCCCTCGCCGTGGTCTTCATCGCAAAGGAGCGCGAGCGGTAAAGGGATCAGCTCACCGATAATCTCGCTCCCCTCCCGCGTCCTTTCTGAGTGCCTCCGCATATCGCTCTCACCTGGGGTGATGTGGGGCGAGACCCCGCCCCCATCCATCGAGCATCTCGCACGAGGCAGCGCGCGTGTGCCTTCGGCGGCTTTGTCTGATCTGAGAATGGTTTCAGTGAGCGCGTTCTGTAAAAGTATAAAGTCAGAAAAGTGCATAGCTCACCTAGCATCCCCCCTCCCAGCGTGTCCCTTTCCCTTGAGAAGGTGGGGACGACCCCTCCCCCTCGCGTACTCTGGAAGGGGGAGCGCACACGTGCCTCCGGCGGTCGAGGAATCTAAGAGAAATCATGGAGGAAGGGGTCAGCGCGATCAATGTATACTGAGCATGACTCACCGGCGCGCAGCAATGCCTTCTCTCCAGTTCTTAAAGAGATATACCCCTCCCTCTTCACCTAGATCGGCAGAGGGAGCCGGCGTGTGCATGTCATGGCACGGGGCATGTCGATATTCTACTTTGGAAGGGTCAGCGGGATTCTGAATGCGTTAGGGGGGCGAGCAAACCCACCAAGACCGAGGGCGGACCACCCTCAATGCGTCCTTCGCCCGAGAGCGTGCGTGTATGAGTCCGGCGGCCCGGGTGTCCACCAAAAACGTCTGAAAAGGAGTCAGCACGACGTAAAGGCGAGACATAAAATGCGATATCGCCCTCCAGTGTAGGACTTGACGCGCGTTCGTGTACTCACCAGTCCCCCTTCAACCTCAGCTCTCTATCACGGCTGTGTTGGGTACCTTCGGCCTCCGAGGTTCGCGAAGAAGGCCCCCTGCAACATCGCGTGCTATCGGAATGACCCGGGCAAAGGGTCTAGAAGGAGGCGGAAGGTGTCCTGAATCGCTGCGTGTGGTGACGACGACAGTCGGGGATAGCTCAGGCGCCGACGTAGAGGTAGCAAGGGGGTGGGCAACGGCAGGCCGAACGCCGCGCTCATCGGCCTGCGCTGAGGTGAGCCTTGGGACGCGACGGAGGGACATTAGCTCACCGACACTGACGACGCTCGCACGCCTTCGAAGTCGCGTCGTGAGCAGGGAAAAGGTGGCGGGGCTTCAGGGTGAGATCGCGCTCTATGTCTTCGTTGAGCGCGGTGCAGCTGGAGGCGAGAAAGAGTGCAGACTCACCGGGATGAGCCTATAGTGAGACCATCGTGTTGCTCATCGACAGAGACGACAGGGAAGTTGCAGCCCAGGCGCCGTCGGAGGCCGTACGGCGGCCCGCTCCAAGCCGAGCATCGTCGAGTGGTCTCTGTCTCGCCCGTCAAGATAAGCAGGCATGAATGATAAGCTCGTGCTTACCGCGTACCACAGCGCCAACCGCATCGCCTGGAGTGCTAGACGCGCCGAGTCAGAGAGTTCGGGAGTTGCGGAAGAAGTCGCCCGCGTCCCCCGACCTTCAATTGCATGCCTGCTGAGCGTGCATCGAGGCGCGGAAGATGAGCGCGGCGTCGGCGTTGATGGTGGTGAGATGAGAGTTGCCGTAGCAAGTCGGGGTGGTCGACGTGATGGCCTAGAGCACGCCCGGTCAGGGTGGCGCGACACCGAAAATCCAGCCCGTGCTTACCCGGCGAGCAAGGGTCAGGCAGCGACGTGCAGCGCTATCACTGTCTAATGAGTTAGGAAGTACAACAGATAGATAGAGAGCTATAGACATGCCCGTGGAGCATCGAAACCGGCAAGTGCGTTTGGTGTCGATTGATGGTGCGCGTTGCAAGAAGCCTGTGAAAGCGATCAGTAAATGCGTAGAGCGCTCGTAGGAATGCAAGCGCGAGCACCAATAGTTCGTAGAGCATCTGAATAAGGAGTGGGGTGAGTATAACAAGTAGTAGCGAGTAAGGGAGGCAGACTTACCAGTGAATGTGCCGAAGAGAGACGGTTGACCTAAAGGCAAGAGGTTGTGAGTCTCAGAACAAGCAAAGGATCAGGGGAATCACATACGACGGTGGTCAGAAATCCTTCACGAAGGGACGGTTAGGCGAAGGGGAGGTAGGAGAGAATGGGGAGGGGGTGAATTGCTGATTGGAGCGGTTAGATGCCCTACCCTTTATACCTCGCAAACGGCCCAACGCCGTGCCCAGTCGCCGCCCAATCTTCCAGACCGGCGTCGCATATTTCCGGATCAGACCTCGGCTATCCGCGACCGGGACCCGCCCACCGGAAAGTCGGAAGATTGGGGGGATGCGCGCAGAGCGCGCATTCGATCTTCCGCTGCTTCCCCTGCGCGAATGTCAGTCAGAGCGTGCAGAAAGTGCGTCGAGACTCGCTCACCCGGGCTTGGGATGCCGCGCACGTGGCCCCCGGCGGGGAAGTACGAGGGCTTATGCGATCTGTCCGTTGGGTGGCGCGCAAGTTGCAGGACGTTGTACAGCACCTACTCGACCGCGTCCACCGGGAAACAGCGTCAGTAAGGTCGCAGAGAGCGCGCGACACGTGGCGGTGCTGACGTGGCGCGGGTGCGACGCAGCAAAGACCGGGAAAGAGTCCAACTTGCTGCCATCAGGCTCTATCTCCATTTAGCAGGCTTTGAGCTGCGCGGAGGGCGGCGCGCCAGAAGCGCCTCCTCCTCACCAACTCGCTATCTCAAAGCTACGGCAGTAGCGGGACACGTGTATGCGGCGATGTCAAGATGGTTGGCGGTCCTCGGCGAGGGGAAATTGGGGCTGGTCCATTGTTCTCGCCAAGGTGAGGATAGCAGGGTGGGCGCGGACGCGCCGAGGCCTCCGCCGGCGCGCATCAAGCTTCCAAATTTCTGGTCAGATGTATGAGTGTCTAGAGCGTCGCGTTCGGAAGGATCCACCTACCGTAAAGCGGAGGAAGTCGTGAGGGAGGTGAATGGCTGCGAACGGATATTCGGCAATTTGCACGCCGGGGCCGAGTTCGGGGAGCGTCGTAATTTTCGAAAGATGTTAGGTAGTATAGCCGTAGTGACGTACATGGGGCTGGGCGTTGTGTATAGGGCGCGTTCGTGATGGGGAAGATGCGGGAGGACGAGGAGACGGTGTGTATTGCAAGGTGGGAATTGCGCCGGGGCTGTCCAAACTTCCAAATTCGCGTGTATACTACTCGAAGACTATGTATCTGTGTTTAGCCAGTCAGCGCAGGCCCATGCGGTGAATGTACGAACGGACCAAAAGCGACGCCACATATTCAAAAAGACCATCCCGACGCCCTACAGACCTCGATACGCGGCGGACATGAGTCGGAATTGCATAAAACGTCTCTCCCATGTCCCCCCCTTCATTTCTTGGAGGTCAGGTATTTCCACCCAAGTGACGACTTACCATGGATATTCAGATCGGGTATGCATACATCTTGCTTCGACCTTCAGTTACGATAAGGGAGGACGTGTTCCCTGCTGACCGACACCAAGTGCGCCTTCGGAGATGTTTCGGAGGTGCGTCTGGGACATGCCTGGACCCATCGTGGGTGCTGGGGGTAATGGGGGATAGGTGCCGTAGGCTGAGATCGCGTCGTGAAGCAGTAGCCGCGTCGTTCGAAAGCTTTCGAACGATCCCGTTGTGCTGCCTGTTCCATTCGTTGGAGATGCGAGGGGGATCATTTGGCGACGAGGATGCCGTTGTCGAACGTACGGGGGGCGATGGCGATGGGCGCAGAACGCGAGAGGCGGGGCGGGGGAAGTGCGGTCGGGAATTGCCGACGACCGGGGGCGCGGGGCGGAAGCCGGTAAGCGCCCGGCGCTTAAGGCACGCTCCTTGTTCCCGGCCGTCACCATCGTTGCCCGTGTCTGCGCGCCGCCCCGTCGACCGCCTCCTCGCTCTGCAGGTGACTTTGGAAATGTCGGGGGGCCTGTCTTCTCACTCATTCCGACTATCTAATGTCAATTTCCATCTATTTTGCTCATTTCGCTCGAGAAAACTTCACGGGGAAAGCCCTCTAGCGGCGATCTCTGCGTTGAGCGTCGCGCTGCTCAGAACACGTGTATCGTGAAGAACAAGATCTCTTAAACTCAGGCACCCGTGCGGAGTGGTCCAGGCAAATTCCCCGCACGGGGAGAAATGTCGATTTGTTGACTCCGATGGGCTTCTCGTCAAAACCTTCCGACTTTGGTAGGTTCTCCCGTCTTTCCGCGACCCTGAACGCCAGGAATTTGAGCCTTCGGTCGCTCTCGTGCGCTCTCGGGCCGCCGACCGCCCGTCTTTCTCGGTGGCGGTGCTTTGCGCGTCGTGTCTTTCCTCCCATGTCGTCTCGTCGTCGTGTCAAGCTCGCAATAGCTACGAACGCTTTCGCTCAGTTGTTACGCCTCCTCGTCGCCACGGGCAACAAGACTCAACGCTTCGCCTCTGAATACAACCAAGTCGTCACACGCAGACCACTGTAGTGGACGAGTATATGAATATTGACCCGGCGAGCGGGCATTGACGGTACGTGATACGCTCCACCCCTCCAGAAATCTTTTCTCAATCTGCTCTAGACCGTCGCACCGAGACTCGCCCTCGTTACCGCACGCCTCGTTCGTCGAATACGGCGCTGAAGGAATAGGTTGTCGTCCGCCGCGCGGTGCGTGATACGGCTCTTTCAAGTGCCCAGATCACGACGACGACGCGGATCATGCTCGCTCATTGAACGAGGCTGGAAGACTCACGGCCGAGATCTCCGTTCGCCGACCGCCGGCCTCGCCATCCCACGACTCGCACGCTCGTCCACGAGTGAGAAGTCTCCCGCGTCGCTCCCTCGTTCCTGCCAACCACCTCATCAAGCGCTGAAGCAATGTATTTTCGTCCGCCGAGCAGGGATATATGGTGCGTAACCTGCTTCTCATGCGAGAGCCGACAGCTCACGACGCTGCAGAATCCCGCGGGCGCCAATCGACGCTCGGCAATCAAGTCACCAACTTCCGAAGCGCCTGCGCTCTGACTCAACAACTCGCTGACGCCGCCATCCACTCGGCGGCACCATCTTCGTCGCGCAAAGTCGAGCAACAAGCCCCCAGCGCAATCTGCCGGTCATCGACGCTTCCAGCATCGTTCTCCCTGTCGCGCAAGCTCAACGACTTTGGCTTCACTCAACTACCTCGGCTTCACCTCGGCGACTCTCGTGCGATTGCGGCTTCACCCCAACTACTTCTCGTCGACTCTCGTGCGTCGAATTTAGCCCCGATGCTCTCCCGTCGATTCAAGCGCTGAAGCAATAGAATTCCGTCCGGCGAGCGGGGTAATAAGGTACGTGCTCTACTTCATACTCGTCGGTCAAACGCTGACTCTTCACTGTCTTGTTCAGCTGTAGCCTCTATCATCGCTCTCAAGTCAACTGCCATGCCTGTCCTCCCAAGGCAATCGCCTCGCCTCCCCCGAGCGCGACCTTGACCCTCGCCTTCGCTCTGAAGCAGGCCCTTCCACTTTGCCCGCCATCCTCGCTTCCGCTTCCGCTCTCGAGCTCGTCATTCACCCTCGCTTTTCGCTTCAAGCGCGACCCCTCTATGAATCTGTCTCGCTTCGAGCTTCCCGTGCTCACCCTGAGCCATTTAGCGCTTACGCCAAGCTGCCCAGCGCTCACCCCAAGCTTCCCGGCACTCTCTTCACCCTCCTAGATCTCCCCATCATCGTCCGTCGCCTCCCGAACGATCTCATAACGCCCGAATCCCTCCGAGCGATCTACGAAGGCCCCCGAGTGATCTACAAAGCCCCCCAATTAATATGTCCATGGATCTTTGTCCGCCGAGCGAGGTGATACGGCCGGGGCAGCCTTACCTACTCGAGACCTTCTCGACCACACAGATAGGCTCTCGAGCACTTTGCTGACCCGCGAGCGTGTTGCCAACCCGCGAGTGCGTTGCTGGCCCTCGAATGTTCCGATGCAGCTGTGAGCATCTCACTGACCCCTCGAGCGCTTCTCTGACCTCCCGGATACCTTTCTACCTTCTCGAGCGCTTTCTCACGACTTCACTGTTTCTGCGAAGCCTTCTATACTCCTGTCATGATGTGTACTATGCAATATGACCTTGGCTGTTTAGCTCGTTTGTTGGGCTTGCACGGTCTTGACTTGCTCGTTCTCGGTCTTGACGTGCTCATTCTCGGTCTCAAGTTGCTCATTCTCGATCTCGACTTGCTCAGTCTCGGTCTCGACTCACTCATTCTCGATCTCGACTTGCTCATGACTGACTTGTGTGGCAACCCGACGAGTCTCGACTCTACCCTTGATTTCGGCTTTCGATCCATTCGACTTGATGCTCACCATGCTCGAATCGACTCGACTGAGTCTCGGTCTTCTCGTCTCCTGCTCTATCTTCTCACCCCCTCGACAGCCTCTCGAACATCCCCGCAGCCTCGACCACGGCTAGTCTCGCCCGTCGGCGTCTCATCTCACCCTCGACCTTTACATCTCATCCGTCAACACCTCGGCTGCACTCTCCATCCCCCTGCGCTCCGTCCATTCTCTCCCACTCACCCACAGCGCTTGTCACCTATACGCTTGTAGCCTATCTCGAGCCTTGTACTCGTTGTGTTCACTGTAGCATGTAGCATGGGCAGAATGTGCACCCACCTCACGCCCCTACCTTATATGTCCGACCCATGGCCGTGTCTCGAGCAGCTACGGATCAGCTCGCGGAAGGTAAATGAGAGCTCGTACGACGGAAGGGGGGCCGAGGCGAGCCCTCGATGGCGATTAATAGCCATCAAACGACGTCCGAGCGAGATCACGGAATAATTTTCGTGGATAACGGATGATTTTTGATGGCTCGAGCAGGGTCTGTGATGTCTGGAGCGGGGTCTGTGATGGTCTGTGATGGTGGGCGCTGGTGGCAGAGGAGAGTGACTGGGAGAGAAAAATCGAGAGGAGGGGAGCAAGGAGGGGGAGGGACTAGTTGTTTTGCAGAGAGGTTGGCCTACCCACACCCTTTAGTTTTGTCTTTGAACGACAAGGAACGGAGAAGGACTCGAGCCTGCACAATTGTTAGAGCGGAGGTGTCACGCTTTCCCAGCGAGTTCGGAGGGAATAGTAAAGGAGCGAGTAATTGCAGCGACTTGTAACCTCGGGGACCTCTTAGTTTGGTGAATGCACTCCCGCCGCACGCTGTCCGAAGTCGCTAGCTGCAGCGGATCGCGAGATAGCAATTACAGGAGGTCGTAGATGCGAATTTTCTCACTTTTCACCGATTAGGAAACGCGACGGTTGATGTTCGGTCACGTCACGCGGGGCGCGCAGGGACGACCGTCGGAGACCGCCATCTCGATGCTGACTCGAGTCTACCTAGCCTCGCCGTCTGGCCACCGCTCACCCGACAAGTCGCGCGGGACTCGAACGCAGACTCGGAAGCCCGCGGCGATGACGTCGCGCCTTGACAGCTGGCGTGCCGGCAGCCTTCGCGCCCTTCTCTCCTCCTGCGATCGCTGGCACACCCAACCGCGTACCCGCTGACAGCTCGTCGGAGCCGGCGCGACAGCGAGCACATCCCACCAAGCAGCCACCCTCCCGTCCCCGCGTCCTCGCGTCCTCTCTACGCCGTCGCAATCGTGTCGTCATCCGCGGTTGCCGCGTCGACGTCCCCAGTAGTTGCGGGAAGAGTGAATGCCAAGCAGCGAGTCGATGCGGGCAGCGAGCGCGACACGTCGACAGGGGCTACACGCGAGCGGACGACTCTCCTCTCCCAACGCCCATGACCAGCAGGAACCGCGAGCCTCGCTCACGCGCCGCATCTCTCGTTCGCGCCGCGCGTTCCGTCACCAGCTCTCGTTCCCGCTCTCGTGCATCTACTCCAGGCTCTCTTGACCTCACTGATAGTACGTCCGCGGCTGGATTTACGTCTGGAGACAGGAAGCGCAAGCACAGATCAGTCAGCCTGCCAAGGCAGCCCAAAAGATCGCGGAGGATTGCTGCTATACACGCTCCGCACGACGGATCAGAAATCGGTACATTCTCGGCGGGAAACACGCAGGCTCTATCTGGCGAGGGCCCCGGGGAAGTTGGCTTTGACCTGACAGTCGCGGACGTACTGGAGCAGCCGGAGCAGTACGCCGACGTCGAGACTTTGCCCGACATTGGGCTGGGGGTCGTTGACAGGCCCCCCTCTCCTTCTGCCAACGCGAAGGGGAAACAGCGCGCCGCTACGCGCTCACCTACACCCGAGCCCAAAGCGGAGCCCGCTTTGCCCGCGCCACCGCCCAAGCAGACGCCCCTCGCCGAGTACACTTGCCCAATATGCTTCTTCGCGCCGACCAATGCGACACTGACTCCCTGCGGCCATATCTGCTGTGGGAGCTGTCTGTTTACGGCCGTCAAGACCGCGATGTTGCGTGCGGCGCATACGCCGGAAGGATTGGAGGCAAAGTAAGACACAGAAGCGTATTCATTGTGTGTATCATTCTAATCCTTGCTGCAGGTGCCCCGTCTGCCGTGCCACAATCCCAGGCTGGGATGGTCGTGGTGGAGGCGTGATCGGTCTCAAGTTACGTTCGAAGGTCACTATAAGTCTCTAAACTGGCGGCACTTCCACCTACACGATATACTTTTCACATGAGGAAAAGTCCAGCTTGCCGAGATGGATGCCCATGTTCGCGCATACCCTTCCCCACATCTCCTCTGACATTCCGGGCTCTATGCGCTCTATCCCTCCCTTAAGAAAGACGCTCGTCAGGAAGGCCGCCACTGGCTTCACCTGCGCGTACGACAATACCGAGCACATGAATTCCAACACGATCGGCCTGTTTTCGACGCGCTCGTCCTCTCGCAGCTCCACCGGATCGGGTATGTCGGAGAGGTCCAGATACGTGAGCAAAAATCTCCTCAAGTTCGGGCAGTGCCGCGCGAGCGGGATGAGCGTGCGCAAGGTCACTCGCGGGGTATACGGGGCAAGCGCATCGTGTATGCTCCACGGCGCATCCGGCATTATCTCCAGCTCCTCCAGCTCCGGCCACGCCTTGCACATCAGCTCGACCGCGCCGTCGATGTCCGCGTCGCCGCTCTGCCACCCGATGGCGGCGCTGGTGATGTGCGGGAGCGCGAGGAGGGGGAGTGCGCCAGCCAAGCCGGGGACGACGTTGACCTGCGTGAGGCTGTCGCGCGCGATGCGCGCTCGTCGTCGAAAAAGTCGAACGCGTGCTGGTTATCGGTGGCGAGCGCCTCGTGCGCGCGGGGATTTCCGAGTTCGGGATCGAAGGAGGGAGGGGGAAGGGATTTGTAAACAGAGTCAACAGCAGAGTTCGTCGATAGAATGGTAAACTACTCTGTCTGGACGCTTACTACCAGCCGCACCGCGACTTTTCTCGGAATCCCTAGCCATCGCCTTCACTCGAAAGCCTGAAAAGCGTGAGTGAGAGCGACATCCCCCTTCCCCCCGCGTCGCTAAGGGACTCCCTATCACTCAAAATCCATCCTATCTCATCCCCGCTCGCTCATTCAGCCCTAATCAAGTCCCGCTCTACCGAAATCGCGAGCTTGCCACTCACCCTCCCTGCTGGTCCCCCTGCTCAAGAAGAACTGACAAAACGTCAGGTCGCTGCACATCAAGACGACCACGGGCAAGCCCGTCCGCTTGTTCTAAGCGTTGTGCATCGCTCTATCTAAATAACAAAGTCATAATTATTTGAACTCGTGAGCTACACCCCACCCGACGCTTGCAGAGCCGTCGCGTCGTCGAGTGCGAGTCAAAGCGACTCGAAAACCCACCCCAAGTCTCGAGAGAAGGGCGCGTGACATCCACCTCGCCTTCTGCTCATTACGAGCCCCCTTCTGCTATCCCTTCCCTCGCTCGTGAAGACCGAAGTGCTCGCTCTCCTCCCCCTCCCTCCTCCACTCGCGAAGGACGAAGGCGGCTAGCGCGTCAACGCAGTCGTTCCATCGCACCAGAACTGCAGAAACGTCAGCGCGTGAATGAGAACGCACGCCCCAAGCGCACCAATTCCCATCTCAGTGCCCCTCCCTCGCCGTCGCGCACCATCTCACGGTTTCCCAGGCTTGAGAATCGCGTTGAAGGTGGCGCGCGTCGTGGATAGAAGGGGTAACGGAGGGATATCGGAGGGGAGGGTGTAGATGAGAGCGTGAGGGTGGAAGGGGAAAGCGCCGAGAAAGGGCAGGGAGGGCGCGGAGGGGAGACGGGGAGGCGACGGGAAGGAGGAGGGGATAGGAGGGAAAATTGGGGAATATGATAGCTCACCGCCATGATATGACATCCGCTCTCGCCGGAGAGGGGGAAGGGGGAATGGGGAGAAGTCCCCTCCCCCCTCGCCTTCGTCATACCGACAGCAGGCGTTGATCGTCGGTGACCAAGCGGGCACAAACTGCCGACAGCGGTAATTCGTCGATAGTAGGAAGGGAATGGGGAGGGGCTGAGCCAGAGTCAATACGCGTTCAAGAAGGAAAGGGGAAGGGGTGAGGGTATCCCACCCCCTTCGCAATGCTCACCTAGGGCGCCCGCGCACGCCTCCGGCGGCTCTATCCCAGCGAAAAATCGCCTTAGTACAAGGCGTCGGCACGCTCCTGACGATTTTGAGGAGATGGGGGAGGGGGAGGGTAACCTACCCCCGCCACAAATCTCATCTAGGAACCTCGCTCTTGCCTCCGGCGGTGCGGTCTCACCGAAAGTCGCGCGAGATCCTGCGAAAGGAGGTTAAGTCCGCTTGCGATTAGAACGGAGGGGGGAGGGGGGAGGGTGACCCACCCTCGTCGCTTTTCTCATAGAGTAACCCCACGCGCGCCTCCGGCGGATCCCCCTCGCCGAATTGTCGTCAAAAACATCCTGTATAAGTGAGTCAGTGGCTTCACGACAAGTAGGGGGGCGAGAGGGTGACCCACCCTCGTCGCATCCATCACCGAGGGACCCCCCGCGTGCCTCCGGCGGCTCGGGGTCGACGAAAAGTCGTCCAAATATCCTTCAAAAGGGGGTCAGCGGGCGTATGAAAAAGGGGGAGTGGAGGGAGGGTGTCCTACC